>NC_090654.1:28635253-28935253 GCF_040937935.1 Hyperolius riggenbachi
GCCTGCAGTGACAGGTGAGCGACGCAAAGAGCGAGCGATTCGGGTCTCTAGGGTGATAAGTCAGTAGGTTCCATTTTTCGGTACCAGCAGTTTCTGGACCTTAAAGGGACACTTAAAGAGAATCTGTATTGTTAAAATCGCACAAAAGTAAACATACCAGTGTGTTAGGGGACATCTCCTATTACCCTCTGTCACAATTTCGCCGCTCCTCACCGCATTAAAAGTGGTTAAAAACAGTTTTAAAAAGTTTGTTTATAAACAAACAAAATGGCCACCAAAACAGGAAGTAGGTTGATGTACAGTATGTCCACACATAGAAAATACATCCATACACAAGCAGGCTGTATACACCCTTCCTTTTGAATCTCAAGAGATCATTTGTGTGTTTCTTTCCCCCCTGCAGCTATCTTCCACTGAAGTGTCAGGCTGTTTCTTCCTGCAGAGTGCAGACAGCTCTGCCTGTATGTAATTTCTCAGTATGTGAAAGCCCAGCCAGCTCAGAGGAGGATTTATCCAGCTTGTAAAAGATAAGAGAGAAGAGAGAAGCTTCCCTAATCTAAATAATACACAGGCAGTGTGCAGAGAGGGGCCTGGAGGGGGAAGATGCATCACAGAACCACAACACTGAAGAACTTGGCAGCCTTCCAGACACAGGCTGACAAGTCTGACAAGAGAGAGATAAGTTGATTTATTACAGACTGTGATAGTACAAAGTGCTGCAGTAAGCCAGAACACATTAGAATAGCTTTTGGAACTTGTAGGATGATAAAAAACAGGATGCAATTTTTGTTACGGAGTCTCTTTAAGGCTAGAAAAATTTTTTTTACTCACCTGGGGCTTTCACCAGCCCCCTGCAGCTATCTGGCGCCCATGCAGTCTCGCTCGGATCCTCCTGGCCCCGCCGGTGGCTACTTCTGGTTTCGGCGACAGGCCTGGGAACGCAAGTGATTCTTCATGTACCTGACCGCAATAGCGCCCTCTTTACTGCTATTGTGGACAGGAACGCAAAGAATATCACTTGCGCTCCCAGGCCTGTCGCCGAAAACGGAAGTAGCTGCCGGCGGGGCCAGGAGGATCCGAGCGAGACTGCATGGGCACCGGACAGCTGCAGGGGGCTGGTGGAAGCCCCGGGTGAGTAAAACTCATTTTTTTTTCTAGCCTTAAGTGACCCTTTAAGGGGCCAGAAACTGCTGGTAAGCAAATGGTTAATATATAACTCATAATATTCCCTGAAGCAGAGCAACAAAATCATGAACACCGTTACCGTGTTTATTTGTCAGCTTGTGCAGGCTCTTGATGTACCAGCATAGCAGGCTTCTCACCATGTGACTATTACAAACCGCAGAGCCTGGATTCATTATGTGATGCTTTACATCTCTTTCATCCCATGAGTGATGGCTACATTGTTTATAATGGGAGTATAATAACGCGGGCTTCGCTATTTATTGCCGGCTGCGCAGGGACCGCACTGCGCCGTGACTCACCGCCCGTTAATGGATGTCAGTCTGCGGAGCCCCAGCTGAGCATCAGGGCGACGGCGTATGTTATTTGTTGTGGTGTTCTTAATTCCGCTCTTTTATCTCTATTTTTTGCCTCTTCCTTTCGCAGCGAACATCTGGCCGTTCCTCTTCCATTTATTGCGTGATTTATTTTTATTTGTGGGATCGGTGTCATCGTGTATTCTCTTATATTAGCAGACCTCATGCCCCGCCCCCTCTTGCTTTTATCCAGCTTCCCATCCGTATGCTGTGCTACCCTCAGCCCCAATACCAGCTTTCTCACTGTATGTCTAGAGTGACGTCACTCCACATAAACACAGGTGTCAAACTCCAGGCCTGGAGGTCCAGATCCATACCAGTGTTTAGGATGGACTGAGAAAGAGAGGAATGTGTTCTACCTGATGGACCACACCTTTCCTGACTCAGACCCATCGATTAATTTGAGCTGTGTCAAAAATGTGTGAGGACCTCGGCCCTCGTAGGACCGGTTTGACATTTATAACTGCCCATCTCAAGTACACTTTAAACCTGAAGCCTGCTTAAAATAAAAAAAAATACCTAAGGAGCGAAGGCTTTGAGTCATATACAGCCTTCCCGTTCAGCTCACGGTCCCCTCGTTCCAGCGCTGGCTGCCCAGTTCAAATCTCCTGCCGCGGGAGGCTTCGGAAGGCTAAATAATATGCATGTGTGAGTGTGCGAGACAGAGCACTCGCGCAGGCGCATTATAGAGCCGCCGACTTTCAAAGCCTCCCGCAGCAGAAGTGAGCAATCTCCGAACCATTGGTCGGAGATGGCCACCGGGGTAGACACCGCTGAAACGAGAGGACCATAAGAAGAATGGGAAATCTCTATAGGACCCAGAGCCTTCCCCCTCTTTCGGTAAGTATCTGTTTACTTATTTTTTAATAGATTTCAGGTTCACTATAAGGTACCCATTGGTTTCCAATTGGCCCACCATCCCCCTACTCACATGACCTAGCCCCTTTGGACTCTTATATGTTCCAGAACTTGAAGAAACACCTGAAGGGGCAACGTTTTGAGGACTTTTCTGATGCAAAACATGCTGGTGAGAGCTGGATTGAGGTCCAACCAAAGGACTTTTATTTGAACGGTCTAGAAAAGCTTCAACTGAACTGTGCCAAGTGCATCAGTCTCAGAGGGGGAATACGTTGAATAAATGTGTTATTTCGTAACTCTCTCCTTACTGGGCAAAGCCAAGAACTTATCAGCACTAGGCATGAGCTCCACACTTCGGATTCCGAACAATGCAGACTAACTAACTCTAACTCACCCTTGTTGTTGCCTATAGCTGATGCCCTCCACGTCGCTTTATGTCACTCCAACACTTCCTCCTTCAAATTGGGAATTAGGAAGTATCGGAGTGATGTGGAACCCGATGGAACATGGCATGGAGAGCTTTGGCTGTAGGCAGTAACAGTGTTGAGTGAAACACCCAGAGACTTCCCCCATTTCCCTCGCCATTCCAGTGCCAAAACCCCTGAACCTCACCACTGCACTCCCGTACGAGCATGACCGTGGCGGAAAAAGCCAACCCCGTTCAGCTCCGAGCTAGGGCTTTTCGATGGGCTTTGGGCGGGTCTCAGCGCTGGATTGACAAGAAGGAAGAAGATGGGCAAAGCCTCCGGCTTGTCCAGAGGGTTCCCTCTACCTAGGTAACTACCCATTTGTGGGCACTTTACTTCACTACAGTTTTCCTTTAAAGTGCACAGGACAGAAGGGAAACAGAGAAATCCACCCTGTATGTATTTAGAGAGCTTAGCCTGTCTAATTCCCCCCTCATCTGTGACTAATCACAACTGCAATTTGACCTCTCTGCTATGTCATCTGGCTGCCTCAGCAGAGCAGCTAATTTGTACACACAAGATGTTAACCCTATGTCTGCTTTCATGAAAAGCTGGAAGTAGACACACTGCAGATTTATTGCAGGATTTGTATCAGCTGTAACAAAGAAATGTTTTTCTTTACAGGTCATTATGCTGTTGCTTATCTTTCATAGCAGAGAGGACATTCTGAGTTCAGGTTTTCTCTAAAGGTTCCATTTGGTTCAGAATTTGGAATCTGAACTGCGGAGCTCATGCCTGATCATCTCCCCCTCGTTACCCCCCCAGCTGCAGGCCTAGATGCAGAATGGCAGACATTGGAGGTGAAATGATATTGATGAGGATTCTCCTATCAGTTAGTGAGAGATTCATATCAGACTCAGAACGAGCGAGGGTTAATGAGGACATGTCTTCAGGTGGGAGCACACCTGCTGATTGCTTCCTGATAACAGTGTCCCCTGAGCTGCGCGTCAGATATTGTCTTCCCCCGCAGGCAATGTTTACTTGCGTAGTGGGTTCACGGCAAGTCACAAAACATCAGTCAAAACAGGAAGGCCCTCGACAGCTGGATGTGAACACGGAGAAAACTGATTGGATTTAAAGAGTCGCTCCTCTAAAGCTTAGTACACACCTCCAATTTTGGTTGGCCAATTGCTGACAAGTTTTACCACCTCCATGTAGTAGGAGGGAGTTTACCTGCACAAACTGCTCATAGTATTAAAAATCAGCTGACCCTCATAGTACATGCAGGGTGGGAAACATTGGGCAATCATTAGCCAAACAAAATTGAAGGTGTGTACAAAGCTGAAAGTGTTAAAAGTGAAATACTTGCCTAAAGCCCCATCTACATCCTACAATTTTGTGTCCGATTCAATTCATTGATTTGATTCGATTCAATCCGAAATGTCTGATTAGGCTTCAATTCGATTCAATTTGCCATTGCAAAACAATGGCAAATTGAATCGAATTTGAATAGAATCGAGTCCCAATCGGACATGTTGAATTGAATCGAATCGCATAAAAAAATTGTATAGTGTAGATGGGGCTTTAGACTTCTTCTGGATCCTGAGGTATCTAACTCCATCCTCTAGTCCAGTGTTTCTCAACATTTTATTGGTATGTACCCCTTTTAAAACCCTGTACTCACCAAGTACCCCCTGGCATACTAAACATTATCTCAAGTACCCCTTGACAAATCTATATATATAATAGACTAAAGGCTCATACACACATCAGACTATAGTCTTTGGAAAATGAAAGATCACAGACCAATCTTACCACCCTTCCATGTAGTATGAGAGCCATACTCTACACAGTGTTTTCTATGGAGCTGCACTCCCCATCAGACAGAAATCTTTGCAGGCTGCTGCACACACAGATGCTGTACAGACACAAAAGATCAGTATCTGCAAAAGATCTGTTCCTGCCAAAAATCCATTCCTGCAAATTGCGATGATAGTCTATGATATCTGCAGATCCTCATACACACATGATTTAACTGACATTCATCTGCAGATCAAGCAATCATCTGCAGATCTAAAAATCCATCCTGGTGGATCTGATCTGCAGATGAATGTCAGTTAAATCATGTGTGTATGATGATCTGCAGATCTCATAGACTATCATTGCAATTTGCAGGAATTGATTTTTGGCAGGAACAGATCTTTTGCAGATACTGATCTTTTGTGTCTGTACAGCATCTGTGTGTGCAGCATCTTGCATTTTTTCTGATGTGGAGTTCAGCTCCATAGAAAAGACTGTGTAGAGTATGGCTCTCATACTACATGAAGGGTGGTAAGATTGGTCTGTGATCTTTCATTTTCAAAAGACTATGGTCTGATGTGTGTATGTGGCCTAAGTGCCTCAACCTTCGAGCAAGAAGAAGAAGTACTTTGCATGAGAAAATTTATGCGTGCTCAATCACCAAGTTTAAGGCCTCTTTTCCACGGACTGTTGAGCTGTGTGCTCAGCAAGCAGTTACCAGGCAGCAGCAAGCAGTTACCAGGCAGCAGCAAGCAGTTACCAGGCAGCAGCAAGCAGTTACCAGGCAGCAGCAAGCAGTTACCAGGCAGCAGCAAGCAGTTACCAGGCAGCAGCAAGCAGTTACCAGGCAGCAGCAAGCAGTTACCAGGCAGCAGCAAGCAGTTACCAGGCAGCAGCAAGCAGTTACTGGGCAGTAGTGAGCAGTTGTAAGAGTTTGAGAGGCATTTTACTGCCTATCAACTGTCCGTGGTAAAGAGGCCTACCCTAGCAAGTCTGGCTTTGCAAATCTGGCCTAATTGGCTATTCATGAGGCAATACTCATGCAAATTTGCTTTTGCGTGCCAAACTATGCACGGTCAAAAAACCAATACCGCAAAGCGGTCGCCCTGCTACATGCCAGTGATGAGCGAAAATGCAAAAATTTGTTTTTACCGAATTTTCGTCTAATTTCGTTTTGACAGGCAAATTTTCCATCTAATTTTTTCGCGTTAATTTTCGCCTAATGCCAGTCATTTTCACGTTACTTGCGTATTATTGCTGACATTTCCCGTATAAGGGCATTAGCGTCTGCATTCAGAGAAGTTTCTTGCGCATTATTGCGGACATTTTTCCGTATAAACGTCCGCATAGACTGAATTTCCATGCAGATTATGGTGGACATTTTTCCGCATAGGGCATAAGCATCCGCATACAATGAATTTTCGATGCTGGTCGAAAACGCAAATATTTCTGAAGATTTTCGTGAAAATTCGCCAAAAATGAAAATGGGATTTTCGATGCGAAACTGCTACATGCTACATTAGCACTATCCAGGAGCGCCACAGGGAGGATTCCCAATGCCTCCCTTTTTATACAACCGTGGGGACCGCGGGTCCCAGGCTCTCTCACTGCCTGGGAACCACAGCGGCACCCTGGAGGGGGAGGCTAGGTGGTGCAGGCGACCCCCCCCCCAAGCGTAGCCAGCGCCGGGAGAGCCGTCTGCACCCACCTCCCAATATTAGAAACAGGCACTTACCTTAACGTCCATTGCGTTCTGCTACATGCGCATTAACTTGGGGGCACCACATGAGAAAGGAGAGAAGCATGGGTCACCCCGAGCTTTAGAGCTCAGGGCTGGCTCACATACAGCACTCCAGAGGGGGGGAGGGGGAGGGGGGAGTACAGGCGCAGACAACTCACTCCAAGGTTCACACCACCGGAGCAAGCCATCCACCACCTGCCTCCAAAGGATACAAACTGCACAAAATGCTTTCCATGAGAAAATTAATGCGCATGTAGCAGAATGCAATGGACGTTAAGGTAAGTGCCTGTTTTTAATATTGGGAGGTGGGTGCGAACGGCTCTCCCTGGCGCTGGCCACACTTGAAGGGGGGGGGGCTGCGCCACCCAGCCTCCCCCTCCGGGGTGCCGCTGTGGTTCCCAGGCAGTGAGAGAGCCTGGGACCCTGCGGTCCCCCGGTTGTATAAAAAGGGGGGCATTGGAATCCTCCCCGTGGCGCTCCTGGATAGTGCTAATGTAGCATGAACTTATTCCCGCAGGGCGACCGCTTTGCAGTATTGGTTTTTTTGACCCAGCATAGTTTGGCATGCAAAAGCAAATGCATATTTGCATGAGCATTGCCTCATGAATAGCCAATTAGGCCAGATTTGGAAAGCCAGACTTGCTAGGGTTAAACTTGGTGTTTGAGCACGCATACATTTTCTAATGGAAAGCCTAAAGGTGGGTACACACATCAGATAAAAGTCTTTGGAAAATGAAAGATCACAGACCAATGTTACCCCCTTCCATGTAGTATGAGAGCCATACCTACACAGTCTATTCTATTGAGCTGAACTCCCCATCAGATAAAATTTTTTGCAAGATGCTGCACACACAGATGCTGTACACATGCAACAGATCAGTATCTGCAAAAGATCTGTTCCTGCAAAAAATCATTTTCTGCAAAATGCATTCGTAGTCTATGATATCTGCAGATCTCATGCTGGGCATACACGGTATGTTTTCTACCATGTAATCGAGCCGCTGATGGCTCGATTGATAATTTCCGACGTGCCCGATACCCCGCCGGATCAATTATGCGGTCGATACCGGCGGGTAGGACAAAAGAAGAAACGAGTGGAAAATAAGAAAGTGCTCGCAGGGACGAGCGGGAATGGATCCGACCGCCCTCGGGGACGAGCGGGAATCGAGCCAGTGGCTCGATTACACGGTAGAAAACGTACCATGTATGCCCAGCATAATACACACCTTGTTTGATGGACATTCATCTGCAGATCAGACAATCATCTGCAGATCCAAAGATCCATCCTGGTTGATCTGATCTGCAGATGATTGTCCGTTAAACAAGGTGTGTATGTGATCTGCAGATATAGACTATGAATGTATTTTGTAGGTACTGATCTTTTGCAGATACTGATCTGTTGCATGTGTACAGCATCTTTGTGTGCAGCATCTTGCAAAGATTTTTATCTGATGGGGAGTTCAGCTCCATAGAATAGACTGTGTAGAGTATGGCTCTCATACTACATGGAAGGGGGTAAAATTGGTCTGATCTTTCATTTTCCAAAGACTTTTATCTGATGTGTGTACCCACCTTTATTCTTCTTGCTTCAAGGTTGAGGCACGTACTCTATTAGATAGATAGATAGAAGATGCGGCGTATGCTACGACGCGGGTCGGCTAGTATATTTTTAATCATAGTACATAATAATTGGTTCTAAACCATTTCCAAGCATTTATTATTGCTTTTAATTAGCTAAAATACTAATTTGGTGTTTATATAGGATTTATCATAATCTAATACTCTAAATTTGTTATACTTGGTTAAATATATCAAGCCCGAGTACCCCCTGGAACCATCAGAAGTAACCCCTGGGGTACGCGTACCACACGTTGAGAACCTATGCTCTAGTCCACAGTTGCCGAGGGCAGAGCGCCCCAAAGGAAGCTGGCAAACTCTTGTCAGATTCCAAGCTAGCGACCATGTTTCTCTTCAAACATGAGCACAGCCAGGGGTGGCTCTAGGCTCGTGGTGGCCCTGGACAGAGGAAGAATCGGTGGCGCGTTCAGTGGCTTCTCCTTACCAATGCCAATATGGTATCTTATGCACGGTAAATGACCACGTCCGTTGCGGACACTGCATAGCCACCTTGTGGTCATGACACAAATTTTTAACTGTTGCTGAAATGTGCCTCTGCGTTTTGCCTCCCCCCCACTATCTCAGCGTGTGGCGTCCTTTCTCCATGCTGCTGGGGGCGGGGCTGTAAGGGAGAACCTCCCAGTGAGTAGGCTGCTGGTAGTGCCTTTACTAGTGACACATGCAGGTGCTAGCACAGCACACACGTGAGGCAATGGCAGCCATAGTGGCTAGGTCTTCCCTCACTGATCGCATGTGGTGGCCCCCCCAGGAATGCTTGCCCTGTGCACAGATGGCACATGCCTAAGGCCACCCCGGGCGTGGCTGTACTGCGCCTGCGCTACTATGGCCACGCCAATACAGTAAGAGCTGTTTGTGCACGAGCGGCTCTGTGCCACTGCATGGACACGGTAGTGCTCACACGGATACATGAAGACGAGAGAAGTCCCAATGTGCAGAAGAATCCCGGGCAGCGGCGGAGGTCCAAGGGGCGGCGTAGGAAGACTCTGGCGGATCCAGAAACTTCCCTCTCCTCAGGTAAGTATTTGTTTTTTGACCCGAGGTTCACCGCGGGTTCTCTCAGCCATAGTAGACAGGAGTTAATAGTTATATCGCCAAAGTAGATAAAAGCAAATAATTGTATCAGCGTACTTTATAAATGCCTACAGGACACAAGGGGAGACGGCCAATATCAATGTGATTGCACAACATTCCTGTATCAAGATCACAAATTGACACTCAGTCGCTTAGCCAAAAATTGTCTGGAATGTAATGACTTTCACTCTTTAACGTTTACTAAAAATCATTAAAGGAAAAAAAAAAAACCTTGAATTGCCGAGAGGGACATGTCCTTCCAATCTGCTATTTTGGTGTTTGTTGGAGGCCAGAAAATGAAAACCGTCTGTTTCCTTCTGTAACGCGAGAACTCAGGCACAACATCTCGAGTTATGCATTTTAGCCAGAGTTTATCTTAGGCCGGTTTTACACTTGCTTCTCCTGCCCTCCTGCAGCAGCCCACCGCATTGCAAAGAACGACAATCGTATGACACTGCGGCCGAGTGCGCTGACAGAGTAATCTGCATGGCTCCATCCCCCGTTCAGTGACGGACTTCCTGCTGAGCAAATTGGCGGGTGATCGGGAACTTGTGGCGTAAAGCGTCACAACGTGGTAACTGTGCTACACCCCATTGCCTTGCATCGTCGTCACGTTAACCTTCTGCAAAACAGCGTAACACAATGCTGGGCAAAACTGGACATTTGACAAGGGCCCCAGAGCTGGCTGGCGCCCCCTCCAGGTCTCCTTCCATTATCTAGTGGTTCCCAAAAGCCCCAGCAGAATACTTACGGATGCAGACTACACTTCAAGATTCAAGATTGAAGCACTTTGTTGTCGTGTAACACAGCGAAATTACTTTCATGCCAACCCCACAGTGCATATAGGGTACGTAGTAAGAGTAGCAAAGGTAGAAAGAGAAGAAATTATACAAGTATGCCAGGTATTACAGATGTCTAAACTAGAGTTGGGCCGAATGGTTCGCCTGCGAACGGTTCCATGCGAACTTCAGTGGTTCGCGTTCGCGTCCCGCAGGCGAACTTTTGCGGAAGTTCGGTTCGCCCCATAATGCACCATGAGGGTCAACTTTGACCCTCTACATCACAGTCTGCAGGCCCAGTGTAGCCAATTAGGCTACACTAGCCCCTGGAGCCACTCCCCCCCCTAATAAAAGGCAGGCAGCGGCGGCCATTACGCTCACTCGTGTGCCTGCGTTAGTGAGAGTAGGGCGAGCTGCTGCAGACTGTCTCTCATAGGGAAAGATTAGTTAGGCTTAGCTTGTTCCTGGCTGCATACCTGTTCTGTTCAGTGAGCCCACTGGATACCTGCATACCTGTTCTGTGAACCCACCACTGCATACCTGTACTGTAAACCCACCACTGCATACCTGTACTGTGAACCCACCACTGCATACCTGTTCAGTGAACCCACCAATACATACCTGTTCAGTGAACCCACCACTGCATACCTGTTCAGTGAACCTGCCACTGCATACCTGTTCTGTAAACCCACCACTGCATACCTGTTCTGTGAACCCACCACTGCATACCTGTACTGTGAACCCACCACTGCATACCTGTTCAGTGAACCCACCACTGCATACCTGTTCAGTGAACCCACCACTGCATACCTGTTCAGTGAACCCGCCACTGCATACCTGTTCAGTGAACCTGCCACTGCATACCTGTTCTGTGAACCCGCCACTGCATACCTGTTCAGTGAACCCACCACTGCATACCTGTTCAGTGATCCTGCCACTGCATACCTGTTCAGTGAACCCACCACTGCATACCTGTTCTGTGAACCCGCCACTGCATACCTGTTCAGTGAACCTTCCACTGCATACCTGTTCTGTGAACCCACCACTGCATACCTGTTCTGTTCAGTGAACCCGCCACTGCATACCTGTTCTGTTCATCAGCCAGGCGACCATATGGGCTGTAAAGCCACCAAAACCTGCACTCTCGCCATGGTGCGCAGCAGTCCAGCACGGCCGTCACTACACAAACAGCTGTTTGCGGTGCGTTACACGGTGAGTTTGGTGTGTCAGTGTGAAGCAGTACCTTAATTACACTACCTGATTGATGTATACACATGCAAGATGTTTTAAAGCACTTTAGGCCTGTCATTTAGCATTCAATGTGATTTCTGCCCTTAAAACGCTGCTTTGCGTCAAATCCAGATTTTTCCCGGGGACTTTTGGCATGTATCCCACTCCTCCACCTGGGGGTCCAGGTGTTAGACCCCTTGAAACATCTTTTCCATCACTTTTGTGGCCAGCATAATTTTGTTTTTTTCAAAGTTCGCATCCCCATTGAAGTCTATTGCGGTTCGCGAACTTTTACGCGAACCGAACCTTACGCGGAAGTTCGCGAACCCGGTTCGCGAACCTAAAATCGGAGGTTCGGCCCCACTCTAGTCTAAACAATTTGTACACAGTGATAATAATTTCAGAGAGGATTCAGAGTTCATCAAGTTTATGGCAGATGGGAAAAAGCTGGTCTTCAGTCTGTTTGTGAGTGTGCGGATTGATCTAATAAGGTTTACCTGATGGAAGGAGCTCAAACAAGGCATTTCCAGGGTGAGTGTTGTCCTTGATGATGTTTTTGGCCCTCCTCATACAGCGAGTCTTTTACAAGAGTTCCAGTGATGGTAGTTCAGTGCCGATAATGGCTTCTGCTGTTTTAACAACTCGCTGCAGGGCTTCTCTAGTAGCCTTGGTGCAGCTGTTGTACCAGGCCGTCATGCAATTGGTCAGAGCGCTTTCTATAGTGCATCTGTAGAAATAAACCAGCAGCTTCTGTGGAAGGTTAGCACTCTTTAGTTTTCTTAAAAAGTAGAGGCGTTGTTGTTGTGTTTTGCCAGTTACAGCTAAAGCATTGTCAGCCCAGGACAGGTGAGTGGTGTTTTTGGTGGTCCTAAAGTCCAGAATAATGTCTTTGGGTCTATTTTGTATTTAACGGGTTGTTAATATCGCACCATGCAATCAGGTTCCTAACTTCTTCTCTGTATGCAGCTTCCTCATTGTCTGATAGTCGTATCATCTGCAGACTTAACAATTATGTTTGAGGTATGGATAGGCTGGCAGTCATGGGTTAAAAATGCATAGAGAAGTGGGCCACGTACATAGACCTGTGGCACGCCAGTGCTCAGGGTAAGGCAGGAGGATGGTTATATAACCAAGTACATATGGAGGGAGCAAGACCTAGTGCATGGTGATTGTTGGTCAGCTGGCTAGGTACGATGGTACTTACCTGTCTGACTGGCATGTCTGTGTCCTTCTGTCTTTATCCCTGCTGGCGCCACTTTTCCATGACCCGGCGTCACATGCATATTCATGTAACATGGCACGTCACGCAGAACAGGCACAGCCGAGTATAAAGATGCATAGGTGAGTTCATTCCGGTGCAAGTACTCTGCATAAGTCCCGGGGGACCACTATTAATTGGGGATAGACCTGGGGGAGGGGCGCCAACCGGTTCTGGTTCCCTATACTATCTGTGGAGGTCTGCGGCGTAGTTCTTTCATGTTGTAATCAGAGAAGGAGATATATTTTAGGCACGTCGGCTTAGCCATCAATACATGTATGGCCACCAGAAAGAGCCGTACACACACTTGATAAACGCCGGTTAAAAAATGAGCGATCTCTGATGGTTGGTGATGAGCGAACAGTGTCAGAGCACGTTTAAATTCAGGGACACCACAACGAAGGTGTGCTGATTAGATCGCACCGTACGTGTGAAATTCACCACACGTGAGTTCTTGGGGTGGACCGATAGTTTGTTATAGTTCGTTCAACAAACACTGTTCTACGAACACTGATTATCGTCTGAACCAATATGCCAGGACAGATCGATCTACATGGATGATAATAGCTGTCTTTTAACGTCATTGAGACTTTTCTTTTAAACGATTCTCGCCTGACACATTGTTTGTTTCGGGTGACAGCGGTTGACCGTGTGTATGGCCTTGAGACCCCCTTGGGTTATTTTGCCAGCATTTTTGAAACGCCAACAATCTCCAGCGATTCCAAAAAACGCTTTGCCAATGTATCTAAACTAGTGTGATTGTGATAAAGGTTAATCGCAATCGCAGGACATGCAACATTTTCAGCGTTCAATGCTATGTATAGAAGCGCTGCAAAATCGCTTTGAAAAGCGATTTTGTAGCGACTGGGGGGGGGGGGGGGGAGCGTTTGGAATTTTAAATAATGTTAATTATACTTACCTGGTGTCCCAATGTCTGGCTTCTGCCCGTAGCCCCGCCCCTTAGCAGAAGGGATCACTGGCGCTTCCCTTTAGGAGGCGGGGCTACAGGTGGAAGCCAGACACCAGGACCAGTGGCGTAGCTAAGGAGCTGTGGGCCACAATGCAAGTTTTACAATGCCCCCCCCCCCCCCCAAACACTCTATACATAACAATTGATTCGGTGCACCAAAAACTTCCAATGGCAACTACAGTGTCAGAGGTGCAAGAAGGGGATGGGGAACAGTTTGTTAATGATTATCACTGTTCAAAGTATCTACAGAAGTGATTATTATGAGCACAGGACCAATAGAGAGCTAATATTGTAGTTGATGGAGGGCCCCTCTGGCCCAAGGGCCCCGATGCGGTCGCAACCTCTGCAACCCCTATTGCTACGCCCCTGAACGGGACTCCTGGTAAGAAAAAAATTACATTTATTAAAAAAAACTAAACAGCTGTATAGAGCGCTCCAAATTGCAGAAAAATGTGGTTGCAATTGCCCTAGGAATCGCTGCACACATCGATTTTAAAAAGTGCATGCAAGATAAAATCTCTTCATCTAAAAGACTGGATGGGGGGGACTGGATGGGGGGGGGGGGGGTATGTTAAATCTGGTACATTTTGGGTGTGAGATAATTCAGGCTGCAGACATAAAGCAGGTACAAATAGGACCATCAGCGAAGTGAGTTCGCTGAGGGAATAATAAACAGACTCTGCTATCCGCTCCGGTGGCCGCAGGAAGTCCAGGAAGCTGAGGTTGCATGAGTCGATGACCATTTCCTCCCCGCGGCCCTGTACAGAATAAGTAATGCCTCACTCTCTGGTCCTCCTCACTGGAGGTAGAGGAAGGGGTGGCCGGCATCCTTTTCCTGCTCCGCTGATTAAGAAGGTAGCACTCGCTCTGGAAAGGAATAAGGCGTGAATTAGGGTGGTGAAGTACTGTAGGTGCTTTCACTTCTCACACCCAGTCACACAGCACATTATTAATTATCGTAAGGAAATGGGAGCAGACCTGATGTATAAAACTCACAGGATGAGAGCAAAGGTCCATCTGCTAGAAGGGGAAAAGGCTAATCTTCAGATTTACCGACAGTGAAATAGTGGAACAATTTGCTGATTATATTAAGCGGAATATAACCCTGCATTTCAACTTTGCTCTAAAACATTACAGTATATTATATGCAACCAGCATTTTTTCATACTAGACCAGCATTGGAAGGGTTACACAGAGCTTTAAAGTTCCTGGGGATTTCTGCAGACGCATCGGAAGCTTACATAGATACATTTTGTTTACATAAATGTATCTAAGTGTTGAATGTGACTCACTCTCTCTGACTGAGAAGGAGCTGGAGGACAGCCGAAGAGTGTGTAACATTTATCACTTGTTACATTCTATTTAGTTAAAATGTATCTATCTGAACTTCTGCATATCTCTCCACGGAACTTTAAACCTCTGTGTTTAACCCTTCCAATGCTGGTCAAGTAAAAAAAAAAATGCTGGTTGCATATAATATGCTGTAAATAATGTTTTAGAGCAAAGTTGAAATGCAGGGTTATATTCCGCTTTAAAGAGACTCTGTAACAGAAAAAAGTTCCCCTGGGGGGTACTTACCTCGGGAGGGGGAAGCCTCAGGGTCCCAATGAGGCTTCTCCCTCCCCTGCAGCTGCAGGCAGTCCAGCGCTGGCTCCCCCGAAGTGTCCGGCAATCCTCCCCTGACAAGCCTGACAAGGCTTGCTATATTTACCTTTCCTGGCTCCAGCGGGGGGGCTGTTGCGGCTCTCAGCACGGAAATAGCCTATCTCCGTCGGGTCCGCTCTACTACACAGGCACAGCGATCAGCTATTTCCAACTATCTCTGAGCGGAGAGCCGATACTGCACCTGCGCTGGACCCGGGAAGGTATGAACTAACTGCGCCTTTTAGCGGTTGCTATGGCTTGTCTTGACTTGATTCTTATGTCAGTGGAACAAGGAGGGGGGGTCAAGGCTATTATAGGGAACAGGAGACGGGGTGGAGACTCATGGAAAATGACCTCCTGAGAGGAGAGGATGTGGGCAGGGATGGTGCCAGGGCCGGGCCGAGGCATAGGCTGGAGAGGCTCCAGCCTCAGGGCGCAGTGTAGGAGGGGGCGCACAATTCATTCAGCTGTCATTCCTAATTGTGTTTGAAGCAGAAAGAAATAAGCAAAGGAGATACATGGAAGTGACTACAAGCCAGATATATAGAGATTAAGGTGTTGGGGGCCCTGGGGTGCCTCTTAGTCTAATAGCAATCAGTGTGTGACGGCTGGGGTGGGAGGGATGGAGGGGCGCACTTTGGTGTCTCAGCCTTGGGTGCTGGAGGACCTTGTCCCGGCTCTGGATGGTGCTTTTGCTTCACTTGATGCTGTTTCCTTTTGATGTGTAAATGCATGTGGGGCGGGGGTTGTTGCAGTGTTGCCAACCGTCAGTAAATTTACTGACAGTCAGTAAAAAAGTCACCAAATCTGGGCTGTCAGTAAAGTCCATAAAAAACTTTGTGGTGTCAGTAAAAAACCATCTCTCTCTCTCCCAAAAGATCACAGCACTTACTGCTTATCAGTTCACGTATCACTCTGGAATGTACACTCTAGCTAAAGGTGGCCATACATCTGTAGACTTGGTTGCCAATCGACTGTCCGACAGGGCCGGATTTGTACTTTCTACCGCCCTAGGCCGTCTGTCACCAGCCCCCCCCCCCCCCCCCCCCCCTAATATATATCAGTACACAACAAATTTCACCACCTCCCCCCCTCCCAAACATAAAAAAAGAACAGTACCTAAAACTAACAGTACCTGAAACTACTAAAGGAGACGTCATACACCCCACTGTTCCAGCACTGGGTCACTCTCTGCTTGAATAGGTTTCTTAATTCTGCAGGCGTGGTGAGCGTGTCCATACAGATCATGCACAAGTAAGGTCTGTGCATGACCAATAGAACTAAGGCACTTGTGCAAGGCTATTTTTTACTTTACTTTTTGTGCACATTACTGGGCATGTGCGGACCTTACTTGTGCAGCCATGCCCAGTACAGATACACTCGCCCACAGTTGCAGTTGCATACTGAAGGAACCTACTCACCACTGGAAAGGTTGAGGTATAGGAAGATACAGGAAGCCCCTGGACTACCCCTTCCCCCTCTATAGAGGCACTACAGCTGCCAGCAAGCCCTACACCCGCTTTATAGAAGTACCACAGCTCCAAGCATGCTCCTTCCCTCCATAGAGGCACCACAGCTCCCAGCATGCACCTACTCTTCTATAGAGGAACCACAGCTCCCATATAGTATTGGATTGTCCCCTAGGGCCTCAAAGACGGCTGCTGGGCCCCCGAAGCCCATGCAGAACATTTTTAGTGGATCACACTCACCTGTCCGGCCCGCTTGCTCTTCTGTGTGCTTTATCCTTGTGGGCACCTCATCTCTGTAACCTAATGGCGTGTACATACTCCAGTGGACATGTGCATACTCAAGATGGAAAAACATGCAGAGGAGCATGCTGGCCGGGTGTCTGTGTGCTTTGGTGCAAATACACAGAAGCTCCAGGGGACCATATTTCACTTTGGGAGAGACAAGAGGGAGGGTCACCAGATAGCACTGGGGCCCTGAGGGAAATCACAATACAGTACTACTGTATATGGAGGAGGTGCATGCTGGGATCTGTGGTGCCTCTATGGAAGGGGGGTGGAGAATGCTGGGATCTCTGGTGCCTCCATGGAGCATGCTGGCAGCTGTAGTGCCTCTACAAAGGAGGGGGGGTTGGAGTGCTTGCTGGGAGCTCTGAGGAGGAGGGACAAGCTGATAGCTGTAGTACCTATATAAATGGGGTGGATTTGCTGGGAGAAGTGGTACCTCAATAGAGAGCAAGGGGTCAAATAGGCCACCTAACGCTGTGGGGTGGGGAAGAAGGTGTCAGGACTCAGGAGTAGGACAGGGACTCGCATGTATGCAGGCCAGAAACAGCATCAGGGACACAGACGCATCGGGATCTTCCAGCTTCCTGCAGCCAGTGAAGGCTGCACAAGAATCCTGCTTCTCCCATGTGAGCTGAATTCCGTTCAGCTGAGCAGTCTCACCTTCCCCCGTGCTTTGATGTGTTTGACTGTACGGGAGGGGAGAGGAACAAACAGCTGCCCTGCGTCTCTTCATTTCTGCAGGAAGTGGACGTTCTTCTCCCGGGCAGGCCAGGCTGAACTGCAGGCTCACTTAAGTTGCCTGCAGCTGTATGTTTGCTGCTTCTGCCCACCGGGATCTTCCTCCACGTGTGTCTGCAGACTGCAGCCCCGGCCATCCAGCCTTCCTGCACTGTTCAAACGTACTTTCAAAGCACCCGCTGCCCGCCCTATCCTTCATTCATTCAGCTCGCCGGTTACTCTCACCTCCACCATTACACAAGCAGCCAGCATGACATGAGGCAGTCAGACCCGCTCTGTCCGCGGCCAGCCGCCCTGCATCAGAGTTTGCAGAGGGCGGCTGCGGATGGACTGGGTCTGGCTGCCTCATGTCATGCTGGCTGCTTGTGTAATGGTGGAGGAGAGTGGATCCGGCGGCCAGAATGAATAATAGCGCGGGCGGGTGGCGGGCGCTTTGAAAGTATGTTTGCTTTTAAATCAAGTAATAAAATGCCCCCCAGCCGCCCTAAACAAGGGTCAGTTATATGGCGCCCTAGGCCACGGCCTAGGTGGGCTTGCCAGAAATCCAGCCCTGCTGTCCGATAAGACAATTATTATTGATATTATAAAAATTGGTGCCACCAAAAGCATGCCTATACAATCAAACCCATTTCGGACCAAAATTGGTTGCATTGCATCAGCAGTACTATTAGTATTATCATTATTATCATCATTCTTATTAGTGCTATGGGACTGCTACCGCCCGGCAGGAAGGAACACTAATCTGTCATATATACCATTGCTGCAGTTCTAAATTGTCTGTGCTGTGTGTCTGGTCTTCCTATACTATGTCTATGCCATGTGTACCACAAATAGTTCCGAATATAGCTCATGCTGTATTTGGCGAAATAAATCTGATTCTGATTCTGATGTATCGATCGGACATGCTGGAAAATCTCAAGTTAGCATGCTCGATCGGGTGCATGCAGCGGCAAGGGCTGCGATAATGGAGAACAAACATGACGGAACCCCCCGGTCGCCACCCCCAAATGTAAATGTATCAAAGTGTCCCCCGCCCATCCCCCCCTTCCCCCCGTAGATGCAGTACATTAATACTTCACCTGTCCGGTGTCTGCCACTGCATTCTTCTTCGCGCCCCACGTGGTTGCCGGTGTATTGCACGTAGGGAGCAAGTGTGATAGCTTCATTTAATTTCAGTGATATTAGATGTCAGTAAAAGTGTTCTGTCAGTAATTTTTTTATGCTTTGTCAGTAAAAATGTATTTCCGAGGTTGGCAACACTGGGGGGTTGTCCTAAGCGCTCTTTCACATTAGGGCAGATTTTCTGCGTTTCAACGCAAGGGATAAAGTTTGCGTTACCCAAGGTGAAATGAAAGTCCATAGACTTTCATTTTAGCTTTCACATATAACGCAGCCTTTTTGTGCGTTGCGTTCCACTGCACCCAGGTGCAGTTTTTCAGCCGACGCTAGCTTTATGCGTTACAATATTAGTCAATGTAAAACACACACTATGCGCGTTTTTAATCCGTTAACGCAGGCAATCAGTCCCAGAATGCAACAGAGGAACAATGTAGAAAGTTGAAAACTAAAAGAAAAAAAAATTACCTGCGTTTTCCTATGTGCTGTAACGCATTGAAAACGGATTAAAAATGCACACTCACTGCAGTGCAACGCATATCAAAATGCATTAAAACGCATACAACAAAACGTATGCTTTGAGCGTTCCCCAACGCAAGCTCTGATGTGAAAGAGCCCTAAGAAGATCGTAGCCTGCAGCTCTGAAACTCTGTGCTGCAAGAACTGCCTAATGAAAGGAAGCCTGACAGGGACTTTAAAAGTACTGTCATTTATGTGATGTTCTATGGAGGGAAAATCAAGCATTTGTGCTCTGAGTAGGTAAGTGTAATCAAAATAATATAATGAATACAATTTTTTTTTTATAATATCCATTTATATTTAGTCAGTGTTTGCCCATTGTAAAATCTTTCCTTTCCCTGATTTACTTTCTGAAATTTATCACAAGTGCCAACATCTTTAGTACTGGCAGGTTATCTCTGCAGAATGTTCGTTTACTGAGAGTTCCAAAACCAGTCTCCCAGAATGCTCAGGGGAGGGAGGTGGGTGGGGGGAGAATTCAGCATAATAAACAGCCTAGGCTAAGCCTCGGTGGAAGGGCGGGGCTACATAGCAATATACAGCAATATATAGATATAGGAAGTGTTTCTGATGCTGACAACAGGAAAATTACCTCAAAAGTGGGTATCCTGAATAATGTGCTGCAATCTACTAAATGTCGTTACAGTTCCTCTTTAATTGAACCCCAGTGTGTTGGGAAGGGGTTAAGGAGCGTTTCGGATGAGAACTAAGGCTGTGTCTATCAGCCCCCGCTCTGCCTGGTAACTGAAAACAGACCTCGGAGTTCTTTGGGTTTGGCCTTCTGTCCTAGTAACCCATTTCTGTGAACATGCTTAGTTAATTAGGGCCAGGCCGCGCGCGGCTTTTCCAGAAATAACAGAGTTCGGGCTCGTGTAGTTCCCCCGGCTCACAAAGCCCAGGATGAGATGAAAGAGGACAGATGGGAACGCGGCGATCGCAGGGCGACCGGCCTCTGACGCAGGGCGCGAGATCGAGGACACGGTGATCTCCCCCAATCCAAAACATACCTGCATTCCAAAACATCGTGTAACATCGGCCCAGGCGGCGCGTTGGGCGATTACTAACACATACCTGGCCGATAAGACACTTTGCGGTTTGCTAATCTGCACTGATGTGTGGTACGGAGTGTGCATCACTTACAGATAACCAGAATTTCACAACACAGAAGACACAATGTGCAAAGCCTGACTGTGAACGATGACAGGGCTGAACAATACAATAGAAATTCTCCATCTCCAAAACTGGCCTCGTCCACAAAGCTTGCAATCAGACGTGTTCTCATGGATCTGCCAGGGTTGCGTCTGACGTTTCAACTTCCTATTTCCATAGGAAAATAAATTCTAAAAGTTTTGGATAAAGTAGACAGTAGAAAGAGGGCTTGAGGGGTGAATATTTGATAGTCCTCTTATTAACTACCTAAATATTGCCTAGCGTCAATGGGCGTGATCCTAGCGGCAGCCCCAGGACTGCCTAATGCCAATTGACGTCAAGTCCTGGGGCGGGGATTTGCAGGAGATTGTGCGCGCATAACATTGATCAGACCCCAGACACATAACAGCGATCAGACCCCACCAACAGAGATCTGTTGGTGGGGAGAAAGGGGGGAAGGGGATGGGGAATCACTTGTGTGCTGAGTTGTGCGGCCCTGCAACTAGGCTTTAAAGCTGCAGTGGCCCATTTTGTAAAAAATGGCCTGGTCAGTAGGAGGGTTTAAGCCCATAGTCCTCGAGTGGTTAAAGAAGGCTTCCAGATTCCCCCATAAGCAGGGACGGATCTAGACCAAGTTGCCCCAAGTTGCGCCTGGGGCAAGGTCAGGTTTTGGCGCCTAAACTGCCATTCCCCATCCAAATTTTGCCGCCTTTTTAAGAATTCAACAAACTGCGGTTGGGGCAAGAGACCCGCTTGCCCCCCCTTAGATCCGTCCCTGCCCATAAGTCCCGTCCCATGCATGGGAGTAACTAGAGGGGGAAATTCCTGCGACTGCAGGGGGCCCAGAGCTGTAAGGGGGCTGCAACTACTACTTCACTCCCGCTGATAAAGGGGTCCATCCTTCAGATCAGGTGATTTTGTGGCTACACATGTTATGGGTGTGAAGATCAGGACTTGTGAGATGGGCCATAGGCTGTGAGGGTCACAAGGCGTTGTCAAGTGAAAGAGTTTAAATGTTGGGGGGGGGGGCCCATCAAAATGTTGCTGGGGCCCCTCATGATTTATAGTTATGCCCCCTGCTCCTACGGCATTAACCCTACCTCCTAATGGGCATCAAAGGTAGTGATGAGTCCCTTTTATTTGACTTTGGACAAGTTGTGGGGGTGGGAGCGTACCCCCACCGTCACCCTTGCAGAGTACCCCCACCGTCACCCTTGCAGAGTACCCCCACCGTCACCCTTGCAGAGTACCCCCACCGTCACCCTTGCAGAGTACCCCCACCGTCGTCACCCTTGCAGAGTACCCCCACCGTCACCCTTGCAGAGTACCCCCACCGTCACCCTTGCAGCGTACCCCCACCGTCACCCTTGCAGCGTACCCCCACCGTCACCCTTGCAGAGTACCCTCTCCATCAAGAATCATGTAGACTGGTATTGTTCAGGTGGCAGAGCCCCACGCTCACAGGCTCAGCCTTTCTGGCCAATACCTAGGGCTGGATTTGTACTACTACCGCCCAAGACCCACTATCACCAACTGCCCGCAGACAGCAAGCATCCTAAACTCCCCCCCACCCCTTCCCAAAACGACAGAGATTACATTGTAGGCTCCTCTGAAGACAGTTAGTAACATGATAGCAGGGATTACGCTCTTTGCTTTCCTGGTGCCCTAGGCCATGGCCTTTTTAGCCTTGCCTAAAAGCTGGCCATGCCAATACCTCCAATACCTGTGTGTATGGTGAGCATAGGTTAAAAAGGCCATTCTATTTAAATAAAGGTCAAACATTCCACACAAACACAAGGAGAACATACAACCTCCATGCAGATAGTGTCCTGGCCCAGATTTGAACCTGGGACCTCAACAATTGCAAGAGTGTTATCCAGTATATTCCCGATAATGCTTGTAAGGTGTTATTTAATGCCATTGTCAGCCTGCAGCCGTGATATTGCTTCTCCTACATCCGGCACTGGGACGTGGAAGGTGTGGATTAGGCGGGATTGCCGATGGATCAGCAGGATTTCCCTAAACTATGTAAATTCAGACTTCCAGAAAGGAAGCGCTGTCTTCTCTTCCCATCTCTCTAGGTCAGGGTGTGAGCGGTAGGGTGAGAATGTGTCATGGGTGTGACACAGCTTACCGCCAAGTCCAAAAAACTTAAAGTTTGTGTCATTCCTGAGAGAGGAAATGGCTTAACCGCTGGCTGACCGGCAGAGTGGACCGGGGTTTGGGATGTCGGCTAATGATGAAAGCAGATTAGATTTAAAGGATACGTTCCCTCAAGAGTGATAAGTCGTTTTAAAGAGACACTGAAGCGAAAAAAAAAATATTGATATGATGATTTGTATGTGTAGTACAGCTAAGAAATAAAACATTTGGAGCAGAGACAGGAGTCTACTATTGTTTCCAGCACAGGAAGAGTTAAGAAACTCCAGTTGTTATCTATGCAAAAGAGCCACTGATCTCCACCACTTTCAAAATCACAGAGAGCTCTGTCTTCTGAAGCTTGTTATCTCAACTGTCAGTCACTGTATTTTCTTTTTCTCTGCCAGATGACAGGTCAATAGTTCACTGGGCTGCTGTATAAAATCATTTAGAATGCTGAGTAGTGTGTAAACTGCAAATATTAGGGGATGATGCAATGTTATAAAAAACACTATATAACTGAAAAAAAAAGAGAATATTTTCTTTGCTACTGATGCTCTAGCAATTATCCGTACTACACAACCAATTCATTACATCATAATTTGTTTTTCTCGCTTCAGTGTCTATAGAGAAACATATACATCAAATAGCATTTTAGCTTCTGTGTATGTTTATTATTATTAGTTACTAGCAGACCCAAGCCCGTTTCAAAACGGGCTCTAGGGTCTGTTTCTCGCCGCCGCCGCCCGCCACATGTTACTGCGTATGCGTGCGCTCCAGCCGCACACCCGGCTGCCTGCCCGCTCACACGCCCGCCGGCTCCCTGTCCTTGTCCTCCTGTCTCTGTGAGGCAGGGTCCGTGCTGCGCACATGCGCAGTAGCAAAAAGCACGGACCCAGCTACACAGGGACAGCGTGACGCAGGGACACGGGGGTTTATTATAGAGGATTACATTTATCTGAAATAGAAAAGAAGAACAAAACTGCTACAATGAAATAACAGCAGCTTTCCCTGCACTGAGTGATCTGGCCTAATAGAAGGGAGGTGGAGGAGGAGAACACAGTTTGTGAGGTTGTCAGGCACAGCTCGGTGTATGGTTGAAGCCCAGCTGTACCCAGTGGAAATTCTGATAGTGGATCAGGGTGAAAAGTGAATGTAAAGGTGGCCATACACTAATAGATGACCACCAGATTCAACCATTAGATAGCATATATTTTCAGTCTGAAATCTATTGAATATCTGTTGAGCCACCTCAGCCTGCCAGCCCCCCGTTTATGTGCCTCGCCCCCTGGGCCATTCAGTGTAGCCTCCCAACTTTTTGAGATGAGAAAGAGGGACTTAAGCCATGCCCCTGATCACGCCCCTGGCACACCCCTAGTCATGAATACCATAAAGATTTCATAAGAAAAATATGATGTTTTCTAATTCAGACCACACTGGTCATTTCTATCCTGGTTCATTTTCCTTCATATTAAAATTTGAAAATTAGAAATTTAGAGTCAATCAAACACATTTTTCTGTAGAGAAATACATACCGTATATTTACAGAGAAAGAGGGACAAAGTCCTGAAAGAGGGACAAATGAGGAGAAAAGAGGGACAGAGGGACAGGGCTCCCAAAGAGGGACTGTCCCTCCAGAGCCGGATTTGTACTCTTTACCTTCCAAGGCCACTGTCAGTAGCCGCCCCCCTTTAGTATTGATAGCCTGATGACTCCCCCCTCCAGTATAGGTATCCCATTGGCCCTTCCCTCCAGTATAGATAGCTTGATGACCCTTCCCCCCTCCAGTTTAGGTATCCTGATGACCTCTACCGGTATCGGTTGAAAAGGGCGCCTGAGCTGCCTGTATGAAAAGGGCGCCGCCATAGACATCAATGTTATTTCTGGAAATAGGGGTTAAAAGGTGTAGAAAAGGGCGCCCAAGTTTTGATATGGGCTACACCAGGCGCCTTTTTTGTAGCCAAAGTTTATATGGGCTACACCAGGCGCCTTTTTTGTAGCCGAAGTTTATATATGGGCTACAAGCGCTGGAAGCCGAATTATTATTTCATTCCCCCACTATCCATGGCGGCCTGGAGGGGGAATAGTAATTAACACATCCCGGAGTTTTTTTGTAGCCGAAGTTTTGATATGGGCTCCACCAGGCGCCCTTTTTTACAGGCGCCCTTTTTTACAGGCGCCCTTTTCATATAAACCCCTTCTACCCCCCTTCCCTCTAGTATAAGAAGCCAGATGACTCCACCACCCCTTCCTTTTCCATATAGGCCAAGTGACCCTTTCCTTCCCCCTAGTATAGCCTCCTGCCCACCCGCCCCCGGTTCCTGTGGTGCGCTAGGCCATGGCCTATGTGGCCTTGGCTTAAATCCAGCCCTGTGTCCCTCCAAAAGAGGGACAGTTAGGAGCTATGTGTGTCTTCTCTCCCCCGCTGGGCGTTCCTCCCTGTCCTGTCTCTTCTCTGTGCCTTGTCATGTGAGAAACACTAGAGAGCAAACGCTAGAAACCGAGCCGGATCATGCACAAGGAAAACCTAGGCAGTTGACTAGGGCCTGGAGAGAGCCTAGGGGCCTGGTGGATGCTAGCGCCCCCCCCCTCCCCCCAATCTTACTAAAAAAAAGCCAGGTGATCATCAGCAGTTGGGAAAAACTATCTTGTCTAGGGCACCATTTCATCTTAAACCTTTTCCGACTAGAGGCACCGTAGCATGTACCTTGTGTGACCACTAGAGTCCTCTAGTGCCCTGGGAGAGAAGGCACGCGGATAGGTGAGTGTAAACTCTGCTGCCAACATTGCATGTCCTTCATCCCATAATCAAACATCGCAACCAGCACACCTCCGACCCGCCACCAAGTTATATCTTCATCCGCCGCTTGCTGCATCTTATCTTTGACCCGTGGCATGTTATTACATCATAACATGCGCTGGCTCATGGAGGACAGGCGCCCCGGCCAGGATGAAGATGGGGAGCGCAGGGAGCCACAGTCATACAGAGCAGTGCGCCTGCCGGGACAGGTGAGACCCTACTCTACTGAGGACTCTGCAAGGGCCCCAGGGAGCAACAATTAAAGAGTGTCTGAAGCCTCCAAAAAAGCCTGTTTTTACTTTACAATCCTCTTTAGCATTAATGCCATCTCAGTAAATACCCCCAAAATTCCGGTGCAAAATTCCACGATTTTCCAGGTCATGGATTTTGCTGCCCGGGGAGGCAGAGCTTTGCACAGTAGCTCTGTCTCCAATCTCGTCAACCTGCGCTTATCGCCGCCTCTCCCCGCCCCTCTCAGTGAAAGAAGAGTGAGAAGGGCAGGGAGAGGCAGAGATCGGCGGAGATTGACGCGAGTAGAGGTGGAGCTACTGCGCAAAGCTCTGCCTCTTCCAGGAAGAAGGCCCAAAATTTGCTCTGGCGATTTCAGGGGTATTAATTGAGTGTTCGGCCAAGGGGATGCAGCGTTTCAGCTATGGCATTAATGCTGAACAGGGCTGTGAAGTAAAAACAGGTATTTTTGGAGGCTTCAGACTCTCTTTAAGTTGTGGACACTTGGGGGGGGGGGGGGGGGAGTGGCAAGGCAGCCGGCAATTGCCCAGGGTGTCCTTATGGTAGCGCGGGGACTGCATACAGCTGAAGTCAGTAATAGAAGCAGGGCCCTGACACCACTGCTTACGGGACGGTCTGGGGTCCTGCTGGGCCTGGCTAGACTTTATGTCAGGAGCCCTGAGGAGCAACAATTAAATTGCGGTCTGGAGAGACTTAGGGGAGGGGCAAGGCAAGCAGCTCAGGGCCCTAGAGCAATTGCCCTGGTTGCCCTTATGGTAGCGCTGGCCCTGCCTATAGATGAAGTCAGTAACAGAAGCTTGGCCCTGACACCACTGCTTATGGGCCGGTCTGGAGTCCTGCTGGGCCTGGCTGGACTTTGTTATATGTCAGAGCTCAGATGTTGTAGGAGAAACAAGGAATCTATCTTCTGTCAGTCCGTTAAGCTGCCTTCATCATCTGACTCACTCCGGATAGCTATGTAATGAGGCAGCGCAGAAGAGTCAGGAGAGGCTAGATGGATGGAGGGATTTCGGAGGCCGCAGAGTCCGGCAGGAGTTACGGTAAAAGCTGTACTGTGCTCCGGTGAGTCACCTGTCTTGTGGTTGGAAGATGACCACAAGTATAACCAGAACAAGGCCGTTGTCTGCTCACGTGCTGCCCCTCTGCTGCTGCGCCCCCCCCCCCCCCCTCTTTAATTCCATGCAAGGCCAGGTCAGCCATTTTGTTCCAGTGCCCATCTGTCCCTTCTTCCGGAGGGACTGTCCCCTTTTGGAACCATCCCTTACCCCTCTTTCTGTCTCATTTGTGCCTCTGGTCAGATCCAATGTATAAATCTCTGCTAAAAAATGTCTTCATGGGACTCTGTACTCTTTTTCCATCCTAGTTTTAAATGGTTTGATTTATCAAAGTACACCCCGCGCCGAACCCGCCCATGAATAATATGATTCAGGTGGCAAAATCTAGAGGGTGGCGCCAGCGACATCGATATGTACTTTATTTGTCCTATCACCATGTGGCAGGCAGGGGGGTAACTAGAAATCATGGGGCCCCCATGCAAAACTTTGGATGGGATGGGGCCCCCTCCCGCCTTCTCTCTGTGCCCAGACTCCTCAAGCAACACTACAGAACATAACACTTGGGGAGGGGTAAAAAGGCTGGGGGTGGAACAGGCTGTACACAAGACCCTGCTGCACACTGAATAGGGATTGTCTACAAATCTTGGTCTGCCGTAATCGCGTAATATTACGCTCCCGTATAATATAAAAAAGCCGCCGACTTTAAGGGTTAATAGCAAAGCCCCCTTAATTGCTAAGAGCCTCAAATTTGGAGAATATATTAAGGAGATCAGAAGAAATAAGAGGAAAATTTTTTTTTTCAAAAAGACCTTATAGTTTTTGAGAAAATCGATGTTAAAGTTTCAAAGGAAAAATATATACATTTAAAAACCCGCCGACTTTAACGGTTAATAGCAAAGCCTGCTTAAAATTTAGGAACACCAAATTCACAGGGTATATTAAGGGGATCAGTGGGAATAAGAGGAAAACATTTTTTTTCAAAAAGACCTTATAGTTTTTGAGAGAATTGATTTTTAAGTTTCAAGGGCAAAAATGTCTTTTACATGCGGAAAATGTCAGTTTTTTTTGCACAGGTAACAATAGTGTTTTATTTTCATAGATTCCCCCAAGTGGGAAGAGTTTTACTTACTTCGTTCTGAGTGTGGGAAATATTAAAAAAAAAAAACGACGTGGGGTCCCCCCTCCCAGACCTCTTTAACCCCTTGTCCCCCATGCAGACTGGGATAGCCAGAATGCGGAGCACCGGCCGCGTGGGGCTCCGCACCCTTACTATACCGGCCCGCATGGTCCATGGATTGGGGGGTGTCGGAAGGGGAGGGGCAGCCAAGCTTTCCCCTCCCCCTCCGAGCCCTTGTCCAATCCAGGGACAAGGGGCTCTTCTTCACCTCCGATGGGCGGTGGAGGTGGAGGCCGCGATTTCCTGGGGGGGTAGGGGGGGGGTTCATGGTGGCATCTGGGAGTCCCCTTTAAAAAGGGGTCCCCCAGATGCCCACCCCCCCTACCAGGAGAAATGAGTATAGAGGTACTTGTACCCCTTACCCATTTCCTTTAAGAGTTAAAAGTAAATAAACACACAAACACATAGAAAAAGTATTTTAATTGAACAAAAAACATAACCACGAAAAAAGTCCTTTAATATTCTTAATTAACCATTAATACTTACCTGTCCCTTTAAAAGCCAGTTCCCACACAATATCCTCGGAAATATGCTAATCAGTTACAATGTAACAACTTTGTTACTTTGTAACTCCACCGCTAGAGTTGGGCCGAACGGTTCGCCTGCGAACGGTTCCATGCGAACTTCAGTGGTTCGCGTTCGCGTCCCGCAGGCGAACCTTTGCGGAAGTTCGGTTCGCCCCATAATGCACATGGAGGGTCAACTTTGACCCTCTACATCACAGTCAGCAGGCCCAGTGTAGCCAATTAGGCTACACTAGCCCCTGGAGCCCCACCCCCCCTTATATAAGGCAGGCAGCGGCGGCCATTACGGTCACTCGTGTGCTGCCTGCGTTAGTGAGAGTAGGGCGAGCTGCTGCAGACTGTCTCTCAGGGAAAGATTAGTTAGGCTTAACTTGTTCCTGTCTGGCTGCATACCTGTGCTGTGAACCCACCACTGCATACCTGTGCTGTGAACCCACCACTGCATACCTGTGCTGTGAACCCACCACTGCATACCTGTGCTGTGAACCCACCACTGCATACCTGTTCAGTGAACCCACCACTGCATACCTGTGCTGTGAACCCACCACTGCATACCTGTTCAGTGAACCTGCAACTGCATACCTGTTCTGTTCAGTGGACCCGCCACTGTATACCTGTTCATTGAACCCACCACTGCATACCTGTGCTGTGAACCCACCACTGCATACCTGTTCTGTGAACCCACCACTGCATACCTGTGCTGTGAACCCACCACTGCATACCTGTTCAGTGAACCTGCCACTGCATACCTGTTCTGTTCAGTGGACCCGCCACTGTATACCTGTTCATTGAACCCACCACTGCATACCTGTGCTGTGAACCCACCACTGCATACCTGTTCTGTGAACCCACCACTGCATACCTGTGCTGTGAACCCACCACTGCATACCTGTTCTGTTCAGTGGACCCGCCACTGTATACCTGTTCAGTGAACCCGCCACTGCATACCTGTTCTGTTCAGTGGACCCGCCACTGTATACCTGTTCAGTGAACCCGCCACTGCATACCTGTTGTGTTCAGTGAACCTGCCACTGCATACCTGTTCTGTGAACCCGCCACTGTATACCTGTTCTGTTTAGTGAACCCGCCACTGTATACCTGTTCTGTTTAGTGAACCCGCCACTGCATACCTGTTCTGTTCAGTGGACCCGCCACTGTATACCTGTTCAGTGAACCCGCCACTGCATACCTGTTGTGTTCAGTGAACCGACCACTGCATACCTGTTCTGTGAACCCGCCACTGTATACCTGTTCTGTTTAGTGAACCCGCCACTGTATACCTGTTCTGTTTAGTGAACCCGCCACTGCATACCTGTTCTGTTCAGTGGACCCGCCACTGTATACCTGTTCAGTGAACCCGCCACTGCATACCTGTTGTGTTCAGTGAACCGGCCACTGCATACCTGTTCTGTGAACCCGCCACTGTATACCTGTTCTGTTTAGTGAACCCGCCACTGTATACCTGTTCTGTTTAGTGATGTGACGGCACAACGCCCGCAAGGTACCACTGCCACTAATCCTCCTCCCGTGTCCACGCAGTCAAAGACAGGACGCTCCAGTGATCTCATGGTGATGTCGGACATGCGGACGTTCTTTAGTCCAACGCCTCGCCGTAGCCCTTCCGGATCCACCCTCCACCAACGCCTGGAACGGCAGGTAGCCGACTACCTTGCCTTAAGTGTGGATGTAGACACTGCTGTGAACAGCGATGAGGAACCCTTGAACTACTGGGTGCGCAGGCTTGACCTGTGGCCAGAGCTGTCCCAATTTGCCATCCAACTTCTCTCCTGCCCTGCCACAAGCGTCCTGTCAGAAAGGACCTTCAGCGCAGCTGAAGGCATTGTCACAGAGAAGAGAAGTCGCCTAAGTCACAAAAGTGTTAAGTACCTCACCTTTATCAAAATGAATGAGGCATGGATCCCGGAGGGCTGCTGCCCGCCCCAAGACTAAGTCAGTCCCCGCACACACAGCATCTCTGCCTGCACGCCGTGTGACTGGCTGCCTGGCCTGCCCCAAGAAGACTAAGTCGCTCCCAGTCCCTCCACACAGCATGTCTGCCTGCAGGCCGCTTGACTACCTTCTCCGCCACCACCAACAGGGTCCGGGACTCCAGGCGGATTGCTGAATTTTTTAGGCCGCTGCTAGCAGCGGCCGCTGTAATAATTTTTCTGGTGCGTGTACATGACTGCCTAATTTTTCTGGCTGCACTGCGGGCAGCTGCAACAACAAAAGAAAAGGCATGTACATGCGCCCATTCCCCTTCGTGATCATTACCTTGCCGTGGTGAAGGGGCTTGCGTATCACAATGAAGCAATGACCGGCGCCTAGATGAGTGTCTCGGGGGGCACACCCACGATAATAAGGTCGTTGCCTCATTGTGGTCAGACCAAATTTGATCAGCTGGACAGTCACTGTTCTGTCATTCAGCTACATCAGCCAGGCGACCATATGGGCTGTAAAGCCACCAAAACCTGCACTCTGGCCATGGTGCGCACCAGTCCAGCACGGCCGTCACTACACAAACAGCTGTTTGCGGTGCGTTACACGGTGAGTTTGGTGTGTCAGTGTGAAGCAGTACCTTAATTACACTACCTGATTGATGTATACACATGCAAGATGTTTGAAAGCACTTTAGGCCTGTCATTTAGCATTCAATGTGATTTCTGCCCTTAAAACGCTGCTTTGCGTCAAATCCAGATTTTTCCCCGGGATTTTTGGCATGTATCCCACTCCGCCATGCCCCCCTCCAGGTGTTAGACCCCTTGAAACATCTTTTCCATCACTTTTGTGGCCAGCATAATTATTTTTTTTTCAAAGTTCGCATCCCCATTGAAGTCTATTGCGGTTCGCGAACTTTAACGCGAACCGAACCTTCCGCGGAAGTTCGCGAACCTAAAGTCGGAGGTTCGGCCCAACTCTATCCACCGCACACGGCGTCTTTAAATCAGAAGGAACCCCATTGGTCTGCTAAGGACCAATGGGGCTCCTTGGAGCCCAAATACAAAGATGCTTTAGAGAGCTCTGAGCTATATAACTCAGAGCTCTGTCGGGTGCAGGACGCTAAGTCCCGCCGGCTCTCGCTGCCCTCCCCGCCTCTCCCACATGTCACCTATATACATGCTGGCACCCATGGGTGCCAGCATGTATATGGGTGACAGGTGTGGGCGGAGTGGACGGCGGGAGCTGGCGGGGACTTAGCGTGTATGCGGCGGCTGGCGGGTGAGCGGCGAGTGACGTCGGGTGCGGTGGAGTTACAAAGTAGCAAAGTTGTTACATTGTAACAACTTTGTTACATTGTAACTGATTAGCATATTTCCGAGGATATTGCGTGGGAACTGGCTTTTAAAGGGACAGGTAAGTATTAATGGTTAATTAAGAATATTAAAGGACTTTTTTCGTGGTTATGTTTTTTGTTCAATTAAAATACTTTTTCTATGTGTTTGTGTGTTTATTTACTTTTAACTCTTAAAGGAAATGGGTAAGGGGTACAAGTACCTCTATACTCATTTCTCCTGGGAGGGGGGGTGGGCATCTGGGGGACCCCTTTTTAAAGGGGACTCCCAGATGCCACCATGAACCCCCCCCAGGAAATCGCGGCCTCCACCTCCACCGCCCATCGGAGGTGGAGAAGAGCCCCTTGTCCTTGGATTGGACAAGGGCTCGGAGGGGGAGGGGAAAGCTTGGCTGCCCCTCCCCTTCCGAGACCCCCCAATCCATGGACCATGCGGGCTGGTATAGTCAGGGTGCGGAGCCCCACGCGGCCGGTGCTCCGCATTCTGGCTATCCCAGTCTGCATGGGGGACAAGGGGTTAAAGAGGTCTGGGAGGGGGGACCCCACGTCGGTTTTTTTTAAAATATTTCCCACACTCAGAACGAAGTAAGTAAAACTCTTCCCACTTGGGGGAATCTATGAAAATAAAACACTATTGTTACCTGTGCAAAAAAACCTGACATTTTCCGCATTTAAAAGACATTTTTGCCCTTGAAACTTAAAAGTCGATTTTCTCAAAAACTATAAGGTCTTTTTGTAAAAAATTTTTTACCTCTTATTCCCACTGATCCCCTTAATATACCCTGTGAATTTGGTGTTCCTAAATTTTAAGCAGGCTTTGCTATTAACCGTTAAAGTCGGCGGGTTTTTAAATGTATTGCCATGATCGCTGCTGCAGCCGGTATTGCTGGAAGTAGTAGTGCTGCAGCTCAGGCAGTTCTGATCTCTTTCCATGCAAGCTGCATAGCTTTGTCTGCCTTTCCCTGCTGTCAGCTTGTGACTGATTATCATTCACCTGTGTGGGAATCTGCATGTCTGCTCCCATTGGATGACCTCAGTGTAAAGATCTGCTTCCTGCAGGACTCCTCGGGTTTTCATAGCTTCAGTTTAAGCCTGTCTTGCTGTCGCTTCAGCCCCCGATCGTGTTACTTGTTCTAAAGATACTTTGCTGGTCTTTGCATCATATATTGGTTCATTGCCAATATATATGCATACCAGCATGTTTATTATTTTCCTTGTATTCGTGTTACGTTGATACATCAGTGTCGCTGATGTATACGTACACGAACTGTTTATATCCTGTGTTCAGTTAGTCAGTTCTAGCACGTTGATCACCCGTGCTGAGCTAGTTATCCTGTTCCTGGTCCTGTTTGTGGATTGCGTTCATCTCTGCGAGGAGATAGCGAATCCTTCTGAGTCCTGTTCCCTGTATTACTCCAGTCCTAGTCAGCGTTCCTGCTTATGTCATATATCGGTTCATTGCCGATATATACATATGTTAGTCAGACGTTACAAATAGTTTCATTGATAGCTGTAATTGTAATACGCTAGGAAAACATACTTATTGTATATTTGTCTGTGTTACGTTCATCTATCTTGATCCTGCTATTTCCTGACTATCCTGTCCTGTCTTTGTGAGGCACGCCATCGCTGCAACGCATTGGCTGCCTCATTCCAGTCTGTCTTGTTGTGGACGCTTGCTGTCACTAAGTAGCGGCTAGCTAGCAAGCGTTCATTCTGTCTACCTGTCCTGATCTCCTCAGTTCTGGTTTATGCGCTCAGCGCTACTTTGCGCTGAGACGTTATAGCGAAAGCATTGTTTGTGGCTGTCGAATCTGCACCGGCTCTGTGCGCCACAATCTCCTTTTGGAGTCAGTCCTCCCCTCCACTATACTAGGGATAGCCTGTTTCCTTGTGCTAGTGTGTGTACCTCCTCCACGTCAGCTCATGCGTTGCATGCTGACTGTGGAGAATACACCACCAAGCCTTACATTATGAAAACCCCATTACCAATCCCCATTGTGGGGGGGATTCCCAGAAAGTATGACACTGTTAATTATGGTTCCTGTTCCTTTAAGAAATTTGAAGAACTTAGCTCTGAAACAGAAAATGAGTTTTTCTCTGAATGTGCCAGGTTCCTGGCCAATCCTGATCTCCAAGCGACTCCTGTTTCAACCTGGGCACTCCAGCTAGTTTATATTTTGTTTAAAGGGCGATTGTTTCAGTGGGCATGTGATGTTCTCAATCATTGCGATTTGAATGAGAGACCGCTGGAATTTCTAGCATTTGTGATCCATAACTGGTTGCGCATAGATCCATTGCCTTTTCCTCTTAATGAACTCCTGGCAGCAGGCCAATCAGCTGCTCCTTCAATTGCTTGCAAAAATGATCAGCAAGCAGAAAATGTTACTGATAATTTTCCTGCAGCTTTGAATAAATCACCAAAGGCAGCAGGGTCTAAGGCCAAACGCAAACGCAAACGTTATAAGAAACGTGTCCGATCTGCAGAGTCGTTATCCTTAGCGACTGAGACCTATAATGAGATTCTGCCATTAACAGATAATGAAATGCAATTGTCTTTCAGGGGAGTTAAATGGACTTATGAAACTACTAATGAACTTTCCTCCCTGGCTAGGGAAAATAAAGATTTTTGTTTAAAAGAATTATCTGAGTATGATTATGAGGAGATATTACAGAGTATTGAACAAATCAACTTATTTGTGAAGCAAGGGAAGTTTGCATACACTACAGTTCAACACTTGCTACAGGTATTGGAGATTCTTAAGAATAAGGAATATGCCAATCACCTGCTAATTAACCCTATACATGTGCCTGCCACAATCATATCTGCAGACTGTGATCAGCCTAAATGTTTCCCTGTTAAGTATGCATGGGATCCTCCATTCGAGAGGGGAGAGATGGAAGCCCTGGTCTGTGAATGGAAGAATGATTCAAGTTCATTTTGTCAATTCTACAGTGCAAAAAGTGAAATGGTATTGAACGCATGCATTAAGTCAGCCTATAACCTAATAGAGACTGGTGTGTGTAGGTATGACTGTGTGGCTCCTTTGATTGATGTGTGGGAACTGATTTTGGATGATTTTTATGTGACTCCGAATTCGCAAATATGGCGTTCTGACCCGCCTGCGCGTACGTTAAAAAGGGGCGCTGGGAAAAAAGGGCGCCGGGTTTTTAACGATAAGCATGGATAACGTTTAAAATTGTATTGTACTGTATTTCGTTTAAAATTAATGTTTTTTAAAGTTATAAATCATTAAATAATGTGCATTAAATCGGCAATTGTAAAAACGTTAATCTTTCGTTTAAATAGTGAAACGTATAATAACGTTTTAAAAAAAAATTACTAAGTAACCCTCCCTGTACCTACCCCTAACCCCTAGACCCCCCTGTTGATGCCTATAATAACGTTTAAAAAAAAAATTACTAAGTAACCCTCCCTGTACCTACCCCTAACCCCTAGACCCCCCTGTTGATGCCTAAACCTAAGACCCCCCCTGTTGGTGCCTAAGTAACCCTCCCTGTACCTACCCCTAACCCCTAGACCCCCCTGTTAGTGCCTAAACCTAAGACCCCCCTGTTGGTGCCTAAACCTAAGACCCCCTGTTGGTGCCTAAACCTAAGACCCCCCTGTTGGTGCCTAAACCTAAGACCCCCCTGTTGGTTTTTTCGTTTAAAAGTAATGTAAAAAAAAAAAAAAAAAAAAAAAGTACTGTTTTTCGTTTAAAAATAATGTTTGGAAAAAATATTGTACTGTTTTTCGTTTAAAAAAAATGTATAAATCATTAAATAATGTGTAATCATGAGAAACAGTAATAAAACATTAAGTCTCCGGGCGCCGCTTTTAAAACGTTAGTTTTCTCCGGCGCCCTTTTTTCCTATCGGGCGCCCATTAAACGATATTTATTATAGGAGTGAATGGCGGCGCCCGATTTGTCCACTAGCCTCAGGCGCCCGAATTTACTGTTACCCCCGCCTGCTTCAGCACCTTTCGCTGATTCAGCAGGTGATTCGGAGCTCTTTTTGTGTGAAATTGAACTTCCCGCAATTCCACCCTGTACCATGGATAACTCAGTGTTACTTCCCAGTAAAACAGAAGCCACTGATACTTTCTTAACCTTGCCCTGCACAAATTTCTCAGCAGAGAATCCAGAGGTCCTGCTGACTTTCGAGTCCAGTCTAGCCAGTACTCATGAGTCTTTGTTCAGTGAAACAGACACCAGAAAAATCTTGCCTGCCTCTGCAAACACTTCTGCAGAAATTACTTGTGTTAATAAAGTTCAACTCCTGTCTGATCCAGCGGATGCCAATAGATGCACTACATCAGTTTCCGAGTCCCAGCAATCCTGTCTAGAAACCTCAGAACCCCAGCATCTGAATTTTCCAATTTTACAAATGAATGGTGATTCAGATGCGCAAACATTGTGTCTTGATCTTCCTGTTTCTACACCTCGCTCTAGTTTCGTGAATAGCTCAGAGCATCTGCTATGTGAACCTGAAATCGCAGAATTATTACCTTGTTCAGAAAATGTTCCAGTAAATTTGCCCTGTATCGTGAATAGCTCAGAGCATCTGCTATGTGAACCTGAAATCGCAGAATTATTACCTTGTTCAGAAAATGTTCCAGTAAATTTGCCCTGTATCGTGAATAGCTCAGAGCATCTGCTATGTGAACCTGAAATCGCAGAATTATTACCGTGTTCAGAAAATGTTCCAGTGAACTTGCCCTGTACCATGAATTGTGCAGTAGATCTCTCCAATGAAACTCAGGTCACAGAATCATTATGCTGTCCAGCAGGTGCTTCCATGGTTTTGCCCTGCAATATGGACTGTTCAGTGATCCTGTCCAGTGAAGCTGTGGTCGCAGAGTCTTATGCTTCACCCAGTACTTTGGATACTTCAAACCCTCTAGCAGAGGAGTCTGAGGCACTGCTTACCTCAGTTGGTGTTGCAGTAATATTCACTTGTCTAGCAGCTGTTTTGGAATTACAGTCTGCTCAAATAAAACTTGATGAATTTCTGCCCAGCAAAGCAGAAGCCATTGAAATATTGTCCTCGTCAGCAAGTGTGTTAGAAACCCTGCCCTGTATCCTGAAAGATTCTGGTTCTCTGGCCGCTGTGGCAGAGGTTCCAGAGTCCCCTTCCTGTCCAGGGAATTCCTCAGTTTTGCCTAGTCCAGTGGGGGCTGCTGCAATACTGACTTGTTCTGCAGCGCCTCATGAGCTCCAATCCAGTGTATTAGATGAGTCTCTGTCCAGTCCAGAGGTAGTTGTGGAGTCCCTATCTGGTTCAGTGCATACATCAGAAGATTTGTCCTGTCTTGTTAGTGCCCCTGAATCTGATTTGTTACTGACTTTGCTGGAATCAGCGACATCTAAGTCTGATCCTGCATTCTCGTGTAAAAGTCCAGTAGTTGCGAAGTCTAGTCATGATGATTTTTTTTTGGCCAGTCCTGGTTTTGGTCCTGTCTTGGCTGACCCTGAGGCTCACAGTTCCTTGACATGCCCAGAGGTTTCTCTTGTGCCAGTGTGCCCAGATGTTCTTTGTGTGCCAGAATGCCCAAGTGTGTCTAAGGTGTTAGCGTGCTCTGATGCTTCCTTAGTGGGAACATGTTCTGATGTTGCCAGTCTGCCTGCATGCCCAGAGATGGTTCTGGTCCCTGAAAGCCCTGATCTTGATGTTTGTCCTTGTGGCCCTGACTCGGGAATTGCCATAGGTTCCATAGGGGTTCTTGATAGTTCTCCATGTGAGCCTAAGGGGCATTCTGACCTATGGGGATCTCTTTGGAGCTTCAAGGTGTTCTGGGAGGTCTCTGAGAAAACTTGTCCTGGTGCCTTGGACTGGTTCAACAGTGGGTTTTGTGTTGGTAAAGACAGTCCCGGTGGGCATTGCAAAGGCTTTGGCGTTTTTGAACGGTTCCTGGAAGGCGGTGGGTATCGCTCAGGGAGTTTCGGAGGGCTTTCTTCTGGAAATCATGGTTCTGATGGGTGTCACACTGGGGCTTGTAGTACTGATGGGCATGGTTCTGTAGGTTCTGGTTCTGATGGGTCCAGTCTTGTGGGGACTGATTCTGGAATTCGGTCTTGCCGGGCTGTCCCGGTCATCATGAATTATCAGTCAGACTGTTTTGTTGGGAATTTCAGTTTTGAAAAGCGTCTGGAATCCGCTTTTAAGGGCGGGGGTACTGTCATGATCGCTGCTGCAGCCGGTATTGCTGGAAGTAGTAGTGCTGCAGCTCAGGCAGTTCTGATCTCTTTCCATGCAAGCTGCATAGCTTTGTCTGCCTTTCCCTGCTGTCAGCTTGTGACTGATTATCATTCACCTGTGTGGGAATCTGCATGTCTGCTACCATTGGATGACCTCAGTGTAAAGATCTGCTTCCTGCAGGACTCCTCGGGTTTTCATAGCTTCAGTTTAAGCCTGTCTTGCTGTCGCTTCAGCCCCCGATCGTGTTTCTTGTTCTAAAGATACTTTGCTGGTCTTTGCATCATATATTGGTTCATTGCCAATATATATGCATACCAGCACGTTTATTATTTTCCTTGTATTCGTGTTACGTTGATACATCAGTGTCGCTGATGTATACGTACACGAACTGTTTATATCCTGTGTTCAGTTAGTCAGTTCTAGCACGTTGATCACCCGTGCTGAGCTAGTTATCCTGTTCCTGGTCCTGTTTGTGGATTGCGTTCATCTCTGCGAGGAGATAGCGAATCCTTCTGAATCCTCTCCTGTTACCGTTTGTGGATTGCGTTCATCTCTGCGAAGAGATAGCGAATCCTTCTGAGTCCTGTTCCCTGTATTACTCCAGTCCTAGTCAGCGTTTCTGCTTATGTCATATATCGGTTCATTGCCGATATATACATATGTTAGTCAGACGTTACAAATAGTTTCATTGATAGTTGTAATTGTAATACGCTAGGAAAACATACTTATTGTATATTTGTCTGTGTTACGTTCATCTATCTTGATCCTGCTATTTCCTGACTATCCTGTCCTGTCTTTGTGAGGCACGCCATCGCTGCAACGCATTGGCTGCCTCATTCCAGTCTGTCTTGTTGTGGACGCTTGCTGTCACTAAGTAGCGGCTAGCTAGCAAGCGTTCATTCTGTCTACCTGTCCTGATCTCCTCAGTTCTGGTTTATGCGCTCAGCGCTACTTTGCGCTGAGACGTTATAGCGAAAGCATTGTTTGTGGCTGTCGGATCTGCACCGGCTCTGTGCGCCACAATCTCCTTTTGGAGTCAGTCCTCCCCTCCACTATACTAGGGATAGCCTGTTTCCTTGTGCTAGTGTGTGTACCTCCTCCACGTCAGCTCATGCGTTGCATGCTGACTGTGGAGAATACACCACCAAGCCTTACATGTATATATTTTTCCTTTGAAACTTTAACATCGATTTTCTCAAAAACTATAAGGTCTTTTTGAAAAAAATTTTTTTCCTCTTATTCCTTCTGATCTCCTTAATATATTCTCCAAATTTGAGGCTCTTAGCAATGAAGGGGGCTTTGCTATTAACCCTTAAAGTCGGCGGCTACCTAACATTGATCCATGCGTCAACTTTTCCGCTTGGCAGCATGACCGCATTAATTGCTAGTAGGAATTTACGCGTAAGCCAATAACGTAACAACCTGAATTACGGTATTCTTACGCGTAATTGCGTAAGGGCTATGCGTAATTACAGACATGTACCGTAAATGAATGTCTACGCCGTAAGCGTAATTCCGTAATGCGTAATAGCTCAAAATTACGCGTAATGATCCGTAAGCGTAGTTTTTTCCATTACGCCCAGCACTGGTCTGTGCACAGCACACACACAGACACGTAGCAGCTGCCTGCAGCCCTGCAGCACAGCTCACACTCTGACAGTCACACGATGACATCAAGCTAATTAACAATTTAACAATAGTGTAGTGATAGTGAAGGGGTTAATCACTGAACAGCTTTAGGTTTATAACTGTGTACAGCCCTTGCTAGGCCACCAGCACTGGGGAATGTCTCTCAGGCCTAGTGCACACCATAGCGGTTCGGCTGCGTTTTGCGATCCGCTTGCGGCTGCGGATACGCTTGGGTAATGTATTTCAATGGGGTGGTTCACACCAGAGCGGGAGGCGTTTTGCAAAAACGCATACTCCCGGGGTGAGGCATTTTATGGATTGCGGATGCGTTTCTGCCTCAATGTTAAGTATAGGAAAACCGCAAACCGCTCTGAAAAATGCTTGTTCAGAGCAGTTTTGCCGGCGTTTTTGTTACAGAAGCTGTTCAGTAACAGCTTTACTGTAACAATATATGAAATCTACTACACCAAAACCGCTACACAAAACCGCAAAACGCTAGCTGAAACGCTACAGAAAAAGAAGAAAAAGCGTTTCAAAATCTGCTAGCATTTTGCGGATCTGCTAGCGGTTTTTGGTGTGCACCAGGCCTCAGTGAGCATTCAGCAAGCTAGGACGATCTGTCTCATCATGGCAGCCCTCCTTATTATACAGGGGGCTGGCCAGTGTTCCTTTCTCTGATTGGGTGCCAGGGTTTAGGCTGGCAACCTTCTGATTGGCTCAATGAGGTCAGGTGGGGCTGGCCAGGGTTTCCCTCTGTGATTGGTTGCTAGGGCTTCAGCTGGGAGCCCTCTGATTGGCTCCAGGACGTCATCTCCTTAGTTACAGTATTTTGGATCCGGATATCCGCAATATCTGCGGATATCCGCGTTATGCGCCTAAATATCTGCAGATAGCTATCCGGATTTGGGCCCAGGTATCTGGAATCCGAATCCAGTCGGATAGCTGAAAAAAGGTTGGATATCCGGGTTACCCAGATATCCGGAATCTGGATGAGCAACACTGATGACAATTCACAAAGATTTCTACCTCATGCAGTATTTCACTTGGTATTTCAAGGAATTATGAGATATTTATGAATACTTCTGCAAGGCAATATAATATATCAGGGGATGAGCAGTACAAACCAAATTTTATGCAATACTATGCAAAGCATGCGCGCAGCACTGGAGAACCCCAATCTCCATAAGAAATATATAAATACAGAGGGGCTGCAACACACAACAGGAAAACAGTGACAGGGGCTCTTGGCTATGCTTTAATGCGTTTAAGCTCACCAACTGCGCCAAAGTGTCTCACCAGATTGGGGACACTTTGGCGCAGTTGGTGAGCTTAAACGCGTTAAAGCGTAACCAAGAGCCCCTGTCACTGTTTTCCTGTTGTGTGCTGCAGCCCCTCTGTATTTATATATTTCTTATGGAGATTGGAGTTCTCCAGTGCTTATTTTCCCCTGTATATTGTAGATCTGTGAAAGAGGATGGCTGTTAAATTGTTACATGTCATGTTCACTTTAAAATCTGTCACATAGGATCGAAAACTCACAGACTAGAAACTTTACAGGCCTGTAAAATGATTATGAGACACTTTTAACACACTTGTGTTGCTCTTTGAAGCTTGTTTTTTTCGTCAGCTTTTACCACCGTTATAAACATTATACTACAGCCAGTGTTTTATGTCAGAGAACCTTGAAGTACATGTACCATACATGCAAAAAGGGCGCCCGAAGTATTACCTAACCCTAATCTCACACAGAACCCTCCCTCTACCGCTGTCTACCCCCCTTCTGCCATCAGTAGTGTCTGAGTCACAACCCTGAAACAAGCATGCAGCTAATCCAGTCAGACTTTAGTCAGAAATACCTGATCTGCTGCATGCTTGTTCAGGGTCTATGGCTAAACGTATTAGAGGCAGAGGGATCAGCAGGACTGCCAGGCAATGTGCATTGCTTAAAAGGAAATAAATATGGCAGCCTCCATATCCCTCTCTCCGCGTGTGTAGAAAAGAATAAACAGCCTGTCATGGGGATTCATTTCACCCTAATCCCTGAATCCAAAGCAAGGTAACATTGCCACTGTTCCTCAACTCAAGAGATCAGCATTTCTGGGTGTTTCAAGTCCTTTCCCATAGAGCCACATTAATCCATGCCATGCACTGATGAGGATCAACCAAACCGAAACAGTCTGTAAGCATGTTGGATTATAGTGGCTCTGTACAAATAACAAGCTGACACATCATTGCATTTCAGCGGTTCTGGAGGTGTGATTAGCTTTTAAGGACATCAAAGGGATGCATAGCTCCCAACTGTCCCTCTTTTGGAGGGACAGTGCCTCTTTGGGAACCCTATCCGTCTGTCCCTCTTTCTTCCTCATTTGTCCCTCTTTCAGGACTGATGAACAGGTTTGTGTAAATATATGTATTTTTCTACAAAAAAATGTGTTTCACTAATTCTAAACTTTATTCCCATCCTTTTTAAATCGATATACTTCTTATTTTCACATGTTAACCTGAAAGAAAATGAGCCATAATAGAAAGGAACAGTGTGGTTGGAATTATAAAATAACATATTTTTTTCATTAAATCTTTATGGTATGCGTGACTAGGGGTGTGTCAGGGGTGTGGCTTAAAGGGGCACTATGGAGAAAAATTATAAAATGTTAAATATGTTCAAACATATACAAATAAGAAGTACATTTTGTCTAGAGTAAAATGAGCCATAAATCACTTTTCTCCTATGTTGCTGGCACTTACAGGAGGTAGTAGAAATCTGACAGAAGTGACAGGTTTTGGACTAGCCAATCTCCTCATAGGGGATTCTCAGGGATTTATTTATTTTCAAAAGCACTTAGTGAATGGCAGTTGCTCTGTCCAACTGCCAAAAAAACTGTGTAGGGAGCAGGGAAGCTGGCCCGCATCATTGTTTAAATCCTTTTTAGGGAATATCTTTATAAAGAATAAAAGCCTTGCTGAGAATCCCCTATGAAGAGATGGACTAGTCCAAAACCTGACAGCAACATAGGAGAAAAGTAATTTATGGCTCATTTTACTCTGGGGAAAAAACACACTTCTTATTTGTCTATGGTTGCACATATTTTTAATTTTACAATTTTTTTTACCATAGTGCCCCTTTAAGTGTCCCTCTTTATGATCTTAAAAAGTTGGGAGGTATGGGGATGATTTGCATATTCAGCAGTGATGCATTATGGGAGATATAATTTGCTCACTCCAACCTGAATAATGGCAAATACCTTCTGCTTTAAAAAAGGCAAACTTTGCATAACATTTTAGTAAGAGGGCTTTTTGGTCTCTTTCTTCCCCCTTCACCTTCCTAGGAGTTCTGGTTCATCATGAGCTTGCTGGGCTTGCTTTTTTGAGGGTGGACTGACCCTTCACTTACTTCTGCTAAATCCACTTGTAGGAGTTCTTGAGATAAGGAAAGCTTTACTTGCATTTTATTGCTAATAGTATAGAAAACCTCTAATAGTTTATGGGCTGATTATGTTACACCCCCCCCCCCCCCCCCCCAAGATGGCTGACCGCTGTGTGACCGGTATTCTTACGCCCATCATACAAGTTTCCCGACATTTAGCGGTTGTTTCTCTCTTTATATCTGTCTCGAGATGTGAAGAGAGATAACGCAGACAGACAGCAGACAGACAGACAGACAGACAGTAAACCTAGTTTAAGTGTCGATGCAAAATTCAGGTTAGAGATCGCTGATCTCCATTGACAGCTCATAGCTCAGAATAACCGCTACACCGCAGGCCGGCTTCTACAGAATGACACAGTTAATAACATTTCCATATTCTATCTAGATCACATTTTTGGATGTTATTCAAAATTACCGGTCAAGGATCTTTTGCTAGATGTATTCATCAGCATATTATACTATAGGTTTAATGCATCATGTAGCATTCTATAATATAAAAAAAAATAGTATTTACAGTAGGAACATGTGCAGCAGTTGATAGTTGATGGTCTTCAAGTTGTTGAACCTCTTCCTTTACCGTTTATAAATCTGAACCTAGCTGTCTGTAGTGACATCAGTAGCAGAGAGGAGGGGGATTACACTGAGTGTCTCCAGCAAGGAGTATAGCCTGCCTGTGCATGGTGCCTAGAACGAAACCGCTCGGGAAGTGTACAAGCAGTGTGCAGCAGAGACGAGGGGGGTCATACTGGGAGTCTCCAGCAAGGAGTATAGCCTGTGCATGGTGAGTAGAACGAAACCGCTCGGGAAGTGTACAAGCACTGTGCTGCAGAGACGAGGGGGATCATACTGGGAGTCTTCAGCAAGGAGTATAGCCTGTGCATGGTGAGTAGAACGAAACTGCTCGGGAAGTGTACAAGCAGTGTGCAGCAGAGACGAGGGGGGTCATACTGGGAGTCTCCAGCAAGGAGTATAGCCTGTGCATGGTGAGTGGAATGCAGGGATGAGCAGAAACTACGCCAGTGCGAATTTACTCATCATAGTTCGCATCTACGCATAGTAGTTCATAGACGAAGTTTCAAAACTACGCTTACAATTTTATGCATAGAGAAGTACCAATACACGTTTACGTCCCCTACGCATAGTTCACATGTGTATTGCGAAGTAAACTACGAATTCCTTATTTGCCTCTATTTTTCCACGTATGGTTGTATGCTTACAAAATTACGCATTGGAAAGGGGAATGTACACATAGAAGAGTTCCTGGTACAAGCATTTACAGAGGAATAATGCGTACATTTTTCTGCATAATGGCATAAGCGTCTGCTTACACTACACTTCGCACTACGCGTAATTGCGTATTTTAACGCGCAGTCTACAAAATGCATGGGAAGTGAATATTTTATTTCAAAGCCGTAGTTTGTGAGGCGTAGGTAATTACGTAAAACTACGCGTAGTTCTAGTGTAGCGAAGTTGGCTGACTATGACCATCCCTGGTAGAATGAAACCATTTGGGAAGTGCACAAACAGTGGGTAGCAGAGAGGAGGGGCTCAAATTGGGTGTCTCCAGCAAGGAGTACGGCCTGTGCATGGTGAGTAGAACGAAACCTCTTGGGAAGTGTAAAAGCAGTGAGTAGCAGAGAGGAGGGGGATCACACTGGGTGTCTCCAGCAAGAAGTACGGCCTGTGCATGGTGAGTAGAACGAAACCTCTTGGGAAGTGTAAAAGCAGTGGGTAGCAGAGAGGAGGAGGATCACACTGGACCTCTCCAGCAAGAAGTTTGGCTCAAGCTTGCGAAGTAGAACTAAACATCTCGGGAATGGAGGAAAAAGCAGTGCACAGGCTTCATTGCTGTAGTGGGAATGCACTGACCCTACTCGTGCATGCACAGTAAAGATGCGCTCGTACACGGATGGCAGTGCCGCCACAAGAACATATTCAACATGTCGAATATCTTCAGTACACTAGAGCAGTGGGTAGCAGAGAAGAGGGGGATCACACTGGGTGTCTCCAGCAAGGAGTATAGCCTGTGCATGGTGAGTAGAACGAAACCGCTCGGGAAGTGTACAAGCAGTGGGTAGCAGAGAAGAGAGGGATCACACTGCGTCTCTCCAGCAAGGAGTATAGCCTGTGCATGGTGAGTAGAACGAAACCGCTCAGGCAGTGTAAAAGCAGTGGGTAGCAGAGAAAAGGGGGATCGCACTGGGTGTATCCAGCAAGCACACTGGGTGTATCCAGCAAGGAGTACGGCATGTGCATGGTGAGTAAAACGAAACCGCTCTGGAAGTGTACAAGCAGTGGGTAGCAGAGAGGAGGATCACACTGGACCTCTCCAGCCGTACATGCCGAGTAGAACGAAACCGCTCGGGCATGGAGGAAAAGGCGGTGCACAGGCTTCATTGCTGTACTGGGAATGCACCAACCATACTCGTGCATGTACTATACAGATGTGCTCGTACTAGGATGGCAGTAATGCCACAAGAGCATATTCGACCATCTCATGTCGAATATCTTCAGTAGAATCTATACTCATCCAGAGGCTTCCTACTAATGAGGTAAGTATCTGTTTGTTCATTTATACTTCCGCTTCAGGCACACTGTAAGGTGGTCATACAACTGTCGGCCCCATAAAATTGATGCTGGGGGGCTCTGGTCTGTAGACCTTTATGTTACTGTTCACAATACAGCTTTGTCCCCGTGTGTTACAATATAACACGGCTGGGGCCGCAATGCACGCATTTTACCATCCAGTTCTATTGTGTTGCAGCATCCAACATCCGCACTATAACACACTATGATGCACATGCTGTGGATCGGTAACACATGCACAAAATTGTGCTTGTGCATGCGCTGTGTAGTGTGAAAGAGCCCTTTGGGTTGGTTCACTTTCAGCCAAATCACCAATGGCCAACCGGAGCAGACAGTGCAGTGTCCGCTCTGATGATGCGTTGAGGTCCGGTCAGAGCAGTTTCTAGGCTAAATTCCACCCAGGGTGAGGGTGTAAAAATTGTGCCCCCTTTACTCTTTAGGGACAGTCACACAGCCATAGGTCACAAGTACATCTGCCTGACCAGCCGCTCATCTAGGAGGAAGCAGGGACCAGGAGAACACACAGGCGAGGAGAGCCCAGAAAGCCGACTCCTCCATGGGTGCCGCACACTGACAGCCTGCAGTACCGCTACAGGACATCAGGTGTCATCACGCGGTGGTGAAGTGATGATGACTTGACGTCTGACGCAGGCAGTGTGGAGTCAAGGGGGGTTTTCTCACTGGTAATCTTCTTTCTTCTTCCATTTGGCAGCACCGCACGTCACCTGCTCCCTGGCGGTTATGTCCTTCTGTCTGTGCCCCCCTTCTTCTACTTGCCAGTCTGCACCCAGGGTGGTTGCCCTGCCCGCACTGCCCAAGAAACGGCCCTAGGTCCGGTGGTAGCCCAGAGCAGATGCGTTACCACCACAGGCTCCTGTGCGAACACGTCTGCTGCCCTGTGTCCGCTGTACAAAAAAAAAAAATGCAGGTGGTGTTTTTGGGTTGCAGACTGACAAGTGTGTACAGATCCTATTAATATAATAGGATCCGTCGACCATTGTAATCCAGCAAAATAGACAGAAAAGGCAGGGATCACACTTGCCATGTTCGTGTGTGTTTTTATGCAATTTGGGAATGCATTCACATGGTAAATCATTGTGTTAATTTTTCTTTACAGATTTAAAAAAAGTTAGATTGCTGCTGCTTTCTTGATCACACTGCGTCTGTTTTGCACTCAACACATCCCTAAGGTGACCTTGTATCCAGGGCCGGATTTACCATAAGGCACAGTAGGCATGTGCCTACAGGCACCTGATTATGGGAAGGCGGCTCACTCCCCTCCCTGAGCGCCTCTGTCCCTCCCTCCTTCCCTAAGCAGAGTCCCAGGTGGAGTGTAAATTAGAGTTTATACACCCTGGTCTCTGCATTCCACCAGAGCAGATCTCCCTTAAGTTGGGGGCACCTCTAGCTACCTAATACTTGGGAGCACCTCTAGCAACTTAATAGCGAGGATTGCTCTGGCTACCTAATACTAAGAGGCACCTGTAGCTACCTATGATGGGTAAAGGAACTAAGAGAGAAGTGACAGCTAGGCCAGCCAGCACACTTGTGGTGTGATTCAGTGGGTGTTTGTAGGGTCAGAGCCGGGACAAGGTCCTCCAGCACCCAAGGCTGAGACACCAAGTTGCGCCCCTCCATCCCTCCCACCCCAGCCGTCACACACTGATTGCTATTAGACTAAGAGGGCCACAGAGCCCACAACCTCCCCAACACCTTAATATCTAGTTATCTGGCTTACAGTCACTACTATGTATCCCCTTTTCTTATTTCTTTCTGCTTCATACACAATTAGGAATGACAGCTGAATGAATTGTGCGCCCCCTCCTACACTGCGCCCTGAGGCTGGAGCCTCTCCAGCCTATGCCTCGGCCCGGCCCTGTGTAGGGTCATGGAGGGCGGAGTCTAGGGTGGCAGGACATCTGTGCCTATAGGCTCCTGTGATATAAGTCCAAGCCTGCTGATATCATGTATACCCCTATATAAACCCCATCACCAGCGAGAGATCACCATGGCCAGTTAGAGGTGAAGCTTTGGCATGCGACCAATCAGGCAGGGGTGACTGGCCAATCACAGCCGCCTGCTGCTCCTTTTGCCGATGGTCTTGCGGGCAGGACCATTGGGCCAATCACTGCACTCGATCAGTAGCAGTGGCCTATCAGATGTCACTGCTACTGATTGAGTGCAGTGATTGGCCCAATTACATTGCCGTGGTTCCATCCATGAGACCATCGGCACCAGTTAGCAAAAGGAGCTGTTGTGATTGGCCGGTCTGGTTCCAGCACCCTCGCTTGATAGGTCGCGTGCCAAAGCTCCCCCTCTGACTGGCCATGGTGATCTCTTGCCGGTGATGGGGATTTACCATAGCGTGCCTCGATAAGAGGTATATATCGACACCTCACGTGCTTATGATGTCATAGGGAAGGGCGGCAGGTCAGGGCCGGCCCGCTCATGAGGCGGGGTGAAACTTTTGCCTCAGGCGGCAAAATTCCAGGGGCGGCACCCGCCCGTCCGTGGGTGCGGGGAGCCGGCCGCCGAGCTGGAGGGGTAGCTGGCAGGACGGGGGTATTGGGCCTAGCGGCGGGGAGGGGGGGTCATACCCCCCCCCCCCTCCCTCGCCTGGGTCCCCCGTGCTCCGCTCCCCTCCAGCCTTAAATACAAGCAGCCGCTATGTGTAAGAGGCACAGGCGGGTAGGACTCACCTCTTCCTCGTTCCAAGGGTGCGCTCCACTGACGTCACTTCCTGCAGCGTTGCGAAAATTGCAAATAGTCTAGGGCCGGCCCTGCGGCAGGTGCAACCAGTCAAATAAGGACAGGGATGCGTGGATGAGGAGGGGAGTGTGTGTGTCAGGAAGGGGGGCAGGAGAGCGGAGAGGAGGCAGACGTCAGGTGGCCCAAACTGTTTGCCCAAACTCCGCCCCCTAGATTTTGCCACCTGGATCACGTGATTTAGGCGGCTTTGTGGTAGGTCCACCCGTTCCCACTGATAACGAATGCAACATTTTTCAAAGGGGAACTGAAGAGAGAGGTATATGGAGGCTGTCATGTTTATTTCCTTTTAATCAATACCAGTTGCCTGGCAGCCCTGCTGGTCTATTTCTCTGCAGTAGTATCTGATTAAAACCAGAAACAAGCATGCAGCTAGTCTTGTCAGATCAGACTTATAAGTCTGAACCACTGAAACACCTGATCTGCTGCATGCTTGTTCAGGGGCTATGGCTAATAGTATTAGGCCTGGAACCCACTGAAATCAGCAAACGCAAAACGCAACCGCTAGCGTTTTGTCTGAGCGGTTTGCAAGCGGATTCATGCGCGTTTTTGGTCGTGTTTTGCAACATTGTATTTTTTTGCCCAGCGGGTGCGTAGCGTTTTGCGTTTTTATCCTGATTGGTCCTGTGAATTATTTTTAATTTTGTTACAGTGTGCTGAACCGCAAAACGCTAGCAAAACCGCTCAGTTTAGGTTTTGCTGAGCGTTTCTGCTAGCGTTTCAATACTTTACATTGAAGCGCTGACGCTCCCAAAATGCTGCAGGTCCTGCGTTTGCGTTTCTGGGAAACGCAAACGCTCCTGTGGAAGTTGCCCCATCCATTAACATTAGCCCAGCGTTTTGGCAAACTGCTAGCGTATCACAGTGCTGCCAAAACGCTGCCAAAAGCGCTCCTGTGGGTTCCAGCCCTTAGAGGCAGAGGATCAGCAGGGCTGCCAGGCAACTGGTATTGTCTAAAAGGAAAAAAAATGACAGCCTCCATATACCTCTCTCTTCAGTTCCCCTTTAAATAAAAGTATAGCAGTACACAAATGCCTACAAAACAAATAAAAAGCAAAAACATAAAAACATGCAGATTTCACACAATGGGCTTGATTTACAAAAGGGTGCTAACTTAAAGCCTAAAAGCCCCTTAGCACGCACCGTGCAACGTTTCGGGCACACCCAGTACGACATTTTAGGTGCACCCGGTGCCACGGTTTCGTCGCACTCAGTGCAACGTTTCGCGCGCACCGCGCAGCGCTAAACTTTGCACATGATCAATAAAAGCTTTAGGCGTGCTAACTGAGTTAGCACCCTTTTGTGGATCGAGCCCAATGTGATCCCTGCCTCTGGAGAGACGCAGACGGCGTGCTGGAAGGTCGTGCGTGTCGGGCCTCACGCGGTTCGGAGACCCCATTGTCCTCGCTTCCTGTCACACCTGCGCTGCCGCTCTAGGAAGTGGAAAGTTGACTAACAAGTCTCTCTAATTGTGTGCGAGGAGGGGACTGTCACTGCTTGGGGGGGACATCCCCTCCCCACCCCCCACCAGCCCTGTGAGTCAGTCGCTGATGAGATCATGGCGTTTTATGACAAGGCCAACAAAGAGCCCAAATAAGCAACAGGAAAGTGAGCGAGTCGACACAATAAAAGGAGCCCCACAACAATGGGGTCTGTGTCAGGCCGCGAACGGGGACGTGCATGAATGAGGCCTTTGTGGCTGGGAACAGACCCGCTGCTTTGTGTCTGTGTGAAGTCACTGCAGGCTGTGTGTTGTCTTTATTGCAAAGCCTTGTGAAAGCTCACCTGTCCTTCTGGAGAGCGGAGGAACTGCAGGCGGCCTCACTGAGGCTCAGCCTAAACTGGGCAGTATGATAGCAGCCTCCCGAAACTCTAGCATTGCTGCTTAAAGGACACCCGAGGCGAAAATAAACAAATGAAATAAACGATTGTTTCTATCTTCCTTCTCCTAAAAATGACTTTTTAAGATATTTCACAGTTTTATTTTATGCTTAAATCTACTTTTTAAGTTTTAACTGTTTTATTGTTTTTGCTCAATGACACATTCATTGAAGTATGCCAGAGCTAAAATCTATGAACTATTGACCCTTTTTAGCGGTTATCGCGCTCAAATATTTGCGTTATCACGCAAACACGGCTGTTAACGCGCGGAAACTCACATTAACGCGCGAACACAAATTTTTGCGCACGATAACCTTTTTGGCCCAGTGCGTGACTGTGCAGTTATATGTGCGAGGCCAGTGCATGACCTTGCAGTTATATGTGTGAGGCCAGGATGTTACCGCACAGTCAGGGGCATTACAATAGACCCTGCAAGGGATGCAGCCATAGGGGGGCCCAGAAAGCGCAGGTCTTTTCCTTGTCTTGAGAGACTGACACCTAAGGGCACGGAGAGAAAACACTTTCTGCTCTCTGCACAATTGTTCTAATGACTGCATCTACTCAGCCACTGATAACGAATTATACAAAGTTTTGCAGACAAAGGGCTTGATTCACTAAAGCGTGCAAAATGTTAGCACGCCAGTGAAAAGCCACTTTGCACGTGCTAACATGAGCGTAAGATTTTGCGCACGTAAACTTTTGCGCTCAAATGCTTCGCGTGCAAAGTACCATGAACTTCACTGACTTCACGTGATAATGATCGTTAGCACATGAAGTCAGTGCAGATCACGCCAGCGCAATGTAAAACATTGATTATTATCTGTATATACTTCATTATGCGGCACGTGTAAGACTTTGCGCACGCTGCTTTACAGTACCGCACATGTTAATGTAACCACCATTCATAATTACATTAACATACTCCAAACAAACACCATTGATTTCAAGGCTTTGCATGTGCAAACTAGGGTGCTAAGTAGTCTGCACGGGCAAAGCTTTTAGGCGTGATAACTGAGTTATCACGCTTTTGTGAATCAAGCCCAAAGATTTGTAGACTGTCCTTATTCAGTGTTCAGCAGGGTCTTGTGTACTGTGCTGTCCTACCTTCCCCCTTTCTACCCTCCCCAAGTGCTGTGTACTGTAGTGATGCTTGAGGACTGGAGTGTGGGCACAGAGAGAAAAAGCTTTCTGCTCTCTGCACAATTGTTCTAATGACTGCATCTGCTCAGCCACTGGTAAGGGCTCGTTTCCACTATTGCGGTGCGGAATCGCCTGGATTCCACTGCTGATGAAATCGCATGCGGATGCGATTCCGCATGCGTTTTTGCCGCGAATTCACATAGGTGATGGTATATGCGATTTTAACCATGTCACTGCCTGTGTGAATTTACATTGGTACCTATGCGAATTCGCGGCAAAAAACGCATGGGGAAAACGCATGCGATTTCCCTATTAAATACATTGTGTGCGATTCGCCTGCATTCCACACGCAGGCGAATTCTGCAGGGTGTTCCATGCAGATTTTCTCCGCACAATAAAATGCTCCCACAGACGCATAAGTGGAAACAGGCCCATTCACTTATATTGTCTATGCGAATCCGCATACGCAAAACGCATGCGGATTCGCGATAGTGGAAACGGGGCCTAAGGAATGACACAAAGTTTTGTAGACAAAGATTTGGAGACAGTGCCTATTCTGTGTGCAGCAGACTCTTGTGTACAGCACCCTGCCCTCAACTTCTCTACCCCTCCCCATGTGCTCCGTACTGTAGTGATCAGAGATGGACAGAGTGAGTGTAATAAGCTGAGGCTGGGTGCACACTAGTCTGTCAGTTTTCTGTATGCATTTTCTGCACACCATCGGCTTGATTCACTAATTTATGCAGCTTAATAACAGCAAGGAGTGTTATAATTCTCTGCGCACGCTATGCAGCCATAGCATGCACAGTTAAATTACTCTGGGCTTGATGCACTTAACGAGCGCTTCACTGAACCCGCCTGGAGCCCGGCGGGCCAGTAGCTTCAAAGTAGGATATTCCTGCACTTTGATTGGCTCAATAGCCTGAGTGTCACTTGGCAGGCAGCCTACAGAGCCAATAAAAGTGCAAAGTGCAGGTTTTGCAGGGGGCCCAGTGATCTTTAGCTACGCTATGTATGGCATAACAGGAATGTAGTGTAATCTCTGCCATTTTTAGGATTTTTTTTCTTTCTTTCTCTAAGCTACTTCCAAGAAACGTATAGCATTTTCATTGTATTTAAGCATTTACTGTACGCGCTGTTAAAAATAGCACTTTCTATTGCAGCCGTGAGTTCTAAATAAAAGCTCTCTTAACAACTGTCACTCAAAAATCAGATTAGCCCACACAGCAGACTGACTCACGTAACAGGGAGGAAGTCCCTCCCCCCACTTCTTCCAGCTTAGTATGAGAGCTTTAATGGGGGTCTTACGTATCCATAACTATTCTACCTACATTATTCAACTAGTCAAAGTTTATCTTTTTATTGTCTACCACCAAAGGGCCATTATCGGTTCACTTTCTAGTGAATTATTGTATTTTCATTCAGATTGTTCATCGAATTGTATAAAAACAGAGAACCTGGTGGGCCCAATTGATCTTGAACAATCACATTATTGCTTTTTTGTTTTTTTCATAACTGTTTTTGATACTATTACAAGTTGGATTATTTAAAGGGGAACTGAAGAGAGAGGTATATGGAGGCTGTCATGTGTATTTCCTTTTAATCAATACCAGTTGCCTGGCAGCCCTGCTGGTCTATTTCTCTGCAGTAGTATCTGATTAAAACCAGAAACAAGCATGCAGCTAGTCTTGTCAGATCAGACTTATAAGTCTGAACCACTAAAACACCTGATCTGCTGCATGCTTGTTCAGGGGCTATGGCTAATAGTATTAGAGGCAGAGGATCAGCAGGGCTGCCAGGCAACTGGTATTGTCTAAAAGGAAATAAACATGACAGCCTCCATATACCTCTCTCTTCAGTTCCCCTTTAATGGTGTGGATTAATTAACTGAAAGATCTTATAGAAAATGCAATTGATTGCTAAAAATTCAGCAGGATAAAATACATTAAAACAGTCCATCAGGATAAAATGCACTAAAACAGTCCGCCTCCACAATCGTCACCGCACCAATGGATTTTTGCAAGATGTGCTGGAATCGTCTTTGGAGTAACAAGACACTGTTAGGTAGTTTCTTCAGATTCGCACCATCTAAAATTCTTTATTAAGTAATGCTCATTAAAAAGTTACATGATAAAACATGTGGGTATCTGTAAGGATGATAATATCCTTACAGATACCCACATGTTTTATCATGTAACTTTTTAATGAGCATTACTTAATAAAGAATTTTAGATGGTGCGAATCTGAAGAAACTACCTAAAACAGTCCGCCAACAGGATAAAATACACTAAAACAGTCCACTAACTGGATAAATACACTAAAACAGTCCAACAATGGGAGAAATACACTAAAACAGTCCACCAACAGCATAAAATACACTAAAACAGTCCAACACCAACAGGGACGGATCAAGACCAAGTTGCGCCTGGGGCAAGGTCAGGTTTTGGCGCCTAAAGGTCAGGTTTTGGCGCCTAAACTGCCATTCATTTTGCAGCCTTTTTAAGAATTCAACAAACTGCGCCTGGGGCAAGATACCCGCTTGCCCCCCCCCCCCCCCCCCCTAGATCCGTCCCCGAACACCAACAGCATAAAATACACTAAAACAGTCCACCAACAGGATAAAATACACTAAAACAGTCCACCAACAGGATAAAATACACTAAAACAATCCACCAACAAGATAAAATACACTAAAACAATCCACCAACAGGATAAACTACACTAAAACAAAGCAACAGTCCATCAGGATAAAATGCACTAAAACAGTTCACCAACAGGATAAAATACACTAAAACAGTCCACTAACTGGATAAATACACTAAAACAGTCCAACACCAACAGCATAAAATACACTAAAACAGTCCACCAACAGGATAAAATACACTAAAACAATCCATCAACAGGATAAAATACACTAAAACAATCCACCAACAAGATAAAATACACTAAAACAGTCTAACCAACAGGATAAAATACACTAAAACAAAACAACAGTCCATCAGGAGAAAATACACTAAAGCAGTCCACCAACAGGATAACATACACTGAAGCAGTCCACCAACAGGATAGAATACACAAATACAAAGCAGGAGCTCGCGCAGCGGTCATATATCTGCACCCCTGTGCGGGAACTAAAGTCCTGCGGGTGTAGATATACTGCCCCAGGGGTGAAAAGCGGTTAAGGGGCCAGAGACCACTGGTACTCAAGGGGTTAAATGGCTTTAGCTGTGGTCTGACGGGGTACCCCTTTATTTAGCCAAGCTCTGATGTATTTCACCATAAGTGTTCTTGTTATCCACCAACCTCACTGCTGAAGCCGGGAAATGGTGTTTTGCATTTTCTGTACGGGACACCAGATATGCTTGGTCTGGATGGAAAGTACAATTACTTCATATTACAGTAACCTGCTGAGGACTCCCAGGTGGTCGCATCCAGTGAAAAAGTCGTAAAAAGTTTTACAATAACTGGAAAAGAGATGATCCATGCAGGGTACACAGCTCTGACCGGCCTGCGGCTATTTCTGGAAGAGGAGAGGGCGCCCAGGGGCATAACTAGAGGGGAGAAGCCCCTGCGATTGCAGAGCTGTGGGGGGCCCCAACTACTATCCTTCCCTTCCTCCCATACAGGGGACTATACTCCAGATCAGGTGTTTTTGTGGCTACACTTGTTATGGGTGTGAAGATCATGATGGCCACACTTGTCTTATGACTCTTGTGAGATGGGCCCCAAGGCTGTGAAGGGCACCAAGGGGTGGGAACATTGGGTGGGCCTCACCAAAGTTTTTCGGGGGCATGAATTGTAGTTAGGAAACCCTCTTGGTTATGACAGCTGCTGACAGGCAAAGCATGCTGGGATAAATCCAGGGCCGGATTTAGGCCAAGGCCATCCTAGGCTGAGGCCTAGGGTACCACAGGAGCAAAAGCACCAAAGCAGCAGGCTAAACTTATGCAGCATTTGCAAGCTTGCAAATGGTGCAATGCAGGGAGATCAGGTTAGCGCCTGACTGTGGTACTCTGCTGCCAGCCGCCTGTGCAGCAGCCACCTTGCTCTCTGTGCACGTTGGCATTGTGGCCGGCAGCTATGGACTTGGGCAGCATTGGAGATGGAAAGGAAGAGGAAGCTTCTGCACTGGAGACAAGCGGAGAAATGAGTGACACTGATGGCTACTGCAGAGTGAAGGAGAGCTGGCTACCTATACTGAAAGGGGGGAGAGTGGTAGAAGGAGGGATTAAGAGAGTCATCTGGCTACCTATACTGGAGGGAAAGGGGGAGGGGTCATTTGGCTACCTATACTGGAGGGAAAGGGGGAGGGGTCATCTGGCTACCTATACTGGAGGATCTGAGGTCATCAGGTTTCCTATACTAGAAGGAAGGAGGGAGGGGCCATCTGGCTACAAATACTGAAGGGGGGCGACTGGCGGTAAAGAGTACAAATCCGGCCCTGATAGGCTCACCGTCAACTGCCAGAACCTGCCAATCTTGATTACTAATCACAGGTTGTAAGTATGCACATGGGTAGATCTACTCGACATCATGGTGAACAGTGAACTCAACTGAGGCTGAGAAGGAGGAGTTAAAGGACCACTATCGAGAAAAAAGTAGACAGTTAAAATCTGACAGAACCGACAGGTTTTGGACTAGTCCATCTCTTCATGGGGGATATTCAGGGTTTCCTTTGTTTTCAACAGCATTTCCAGAACAGAAGTTTAACTGCCAAAATAGTAAGATACCAGCCAGCCTCCCTACTCACTTGCACACTGTTTTGTCAGACTCTGCAACTGCTGTTCAGGAAATGCTGTTGAAAAACAAAGAAAACCCTGAGAATCCCCCATGAAGATATGGACTAGTCCAAAACCTGTCGGTTCTGTCAGATTTTAACTTCCTGCTTTTTTTGCGATAGTGGTCCTTTAACTCTTCACACCCATAACAGGTGTAGCCACAAAACACCCCATCTGAAGTATAGTACCCTGTATCTGAGGATGGGAAGGTTTGTAGTTGGGTTCCCCCCCTCCCCCCAGCTCTGGGCCCACCTGTGATCGCAGGCACCACTTCCCTCTAGTTATGCCACTGGTCCTCTGCCCTTTCTCTTGTCTGACCTCTGTAGAGTTTGAAGGCCAAAAATGACAATGATATTGGAGTTTTGCTTTATACAGCTGACCTACAACGTTAATAAAAATATGTCAGTGTCAGGGCGTGGTTCCCAGCCAAACCCTCTTCCAAAATTGTTCTCGCTGGCCATAGAAAGTGGTCAGGAAGAGCTCCTTTCCAAAACGGCAACCACAACCCACAGGAGTGGACCTTCCAGTCCGTGTTGTGGGTCCTCAGTCACTCTCCAGCAACCACAAGGCAGTCACCAAGCGGGAGAGGTTACTTTAATTAGAACGTATGCCTGTCAAGTAACGAAAGACCACAAATACCCACATACGAAGGTGCATGGCTTCCTCTAACGACTGACTTAGTCAGAAAGTATCCACGCAACCTCAGATGGCCTAAAATAAATACCAACAAACCTCACCGCTGCTCAAAACAGTCTAGAACGCCGAAATGCGGAAGGTCAGGTAAGTTATTCACTTAGCTGCCTCAAATAATTCAAGTAAACAATTCTTACCACTCAACACTTGTCCACCAAAGAATCTATGACACGTGCCTCAAGAAAGATGAAGATGATGCATGTTACTGCTTCATCCAGCTCACGCCTCGACCCCAATGAAATAAATAAAACTCTCACCACTCAACACTTTTCCGAGAAAGAATTTGTGACGGTCGAATGACGCTGACGATCAGGCAACTTTTTACATTGTGTGCATTACAAAAACACTTGGCAAGACCTAACGTCCCCCTAAAGACATCTAATACGGCAGAAGAATCTCCCTCTATCTCACTTACAATGACAGTTTAACTTTGTGCCCCTTTTATGAGAGCACCGAGGCAATAAGCCATGTGACAAGCTTCCACCATACTTAACTCATGGACTTCTCTGCGTCGTTACGGAGATGGATGGTTCTACAGAGCCAAGGGGGGGAAGGGGGAAGAACTTGGAGTCCTAGACCCATTTCTGCTGGCCAGACTCTCCAAGGAGCCATTTAGGCAGAGTCTTCCGAGAAACGGAAGCGCTTTATGACGATGCTGATGCAACTGGTCCTCGCACAAGGAAAGAAATGGACACGATAGAGAGAGAGGAGGCCTTTGTGAGCTGATAAATGCCTTAGATGGGAAACACAGCTACAGAAATCAGATTAACTCAAACGGGAGCTCGACCAAAGGAAGAAAAAGGCTTCCATCATGGACATCCTCCATAAAATATTGCTGTGCCTATTTTCTTACTCATTTTTTTCAGACACAGCACGCATTTATGAACTAAAAAAAAATTCCTTGCATTAGATGTGAACGAGCCCATTGATAAACAGTAGGGTAGGATCCTTTCACATTATGGGCTTGATTCACTAAAGGGTGCAAAGTGTTAGCACGCCAGTGAAAAGCCACTTTGCATGTGCTAACATGCTTTGCACGTGCTAACATGCGCGTAAGAGTTTGCGAGCATAAAGTTTTTTGCGCAAACACTTCACGTGATAACGAAGTCAGTGCAGATCACACAAGCGCATTGTAAAACATTGATTATTACTGTAAATACTTCATTATGCGGCACGCGTAAGACTTTGCGCGCGCTGCTTTACAGTACCGCACATGTTAAAGTAACCACCATTCATATTTACATTAACATACTCTATTTTACTGTGCGGGCGAAGCTCCATTGATTTCAAGGCTTTGCATGTGCAAACTAGGGTGCTAAGTAGTTTGCACAAGCAAAGTAGGGTGCTAAGTAGTTTGCACGTGCAAACTAGGGTGCTAAGTAGTTTGCACAAGCAAAGTAGGGTGCTAAGTAGTTTGCACGTGCAAACTAGGGTGCTAAGTAGTTTGCACAAGCAAAGTAGGGTGCTAAGTAGTTTGCACGTGCAAACTAGGGTGCTAAGTAGTTTGCACAAGCAAAGTAGGGTGCTAAGTAGTTTGCACGTGCAAATTAGGGTGCTAAGTAGTTTGCACAAGCAAAGTAGGGTGCTAAGTAGTTTGCACGTGCAAACTGTCTGTCACAATACAGATACAATGAGATAATCGCCTACCAACCACCTCCCCTCTTATGTGGCTCCCAACCCCCCCATTTCTTGCAGGCTAGCCACAGCAGAGAATCATACTTTATCTCATTCCAGAGGCGAGACAGGTCCTCTTCAGTGTATCTGCACCATGCAGTCTATAGCCGCAAAGTAATAGACTGCACGGCGGCTACACAGAGCAATGAAGAGGACCTGTCCCACTGCTGGAAAGAGGTATTAAGTGCCTCCTCTGCAGTTGCTCTGCACTGCACCCCAGGACCAGGCCCCCTTAACCCTACGGCTTCCAGGCAATGGCAGGGGTGGCAGGGGATTATTTTTACGCCCCTGATCTCATCAGTCACCGCTATCTGCCACCTTTCTTGTCAGCAGCTCTATGAAGACAAAAGGAAGAATCCTTTAAAAAAAATGCTTTTTTGTTTTTAAATTAAAAGGGAATCTGAAGCAATAGAAATACAGAGACTGCCATCTTTATTCCCTTAAATAAGCACTGGCTGTCATGTTGAGCTTTAAAGTGAACCTCCGGACTAAAAATCGACTCAGCAGCACCCGACTTTAACATCACTTTTCTCAAAAACTATAAGGTGGTGTTTCTAGGCCTTACGAGGGCTTTGCTATTAACCACTAAAGTCGGCGGATTTTTACTGTAATGTAAAATGCAGAAATCTCTGCATCTGTCTATTTTCTGCATTTTACATTACAGTAAAAATCCGCCGACTTTAGCGGTTAATAGCAAAGCCCCCGTAAGGCCTAGAAAAAAACAGGGTTTATTAAACAGAATCTTCTGAACAAGATGCAAAAAAAAGTTTTCAAAAAGAGCTTATAGTTTTTGAGAAAATCGATGTTAAAGTCGGGCGGAATTTCTGCGATTTCCGGCGGAAATTCCGCATCGGAATGCGGAAATTGGTAGCGGAAAGCTGAATCGGTAATTTGCATTGGCGGTATGTGGATTTACCGTGGAATCGAAAAATTGGCATTTCCGACCATCCCTAGTAATCAGGACACAGGACAGTTGGAACTGTGTCTCCTGTTCCTTGTCACCTCCTTTTAACCAAAAAGATGGCTGCCCCCATGACAAAGATGGCAGCCCCCATGAATCACAAACATTTGCCTGTTCTTTTAAAACAGGGTGGGTAATAGATTATATTACCTATCTATTCTAATTAACATAACTAATGTAACTTGATGACAGTATGTTTGTTTAGGCTGAAGTTCCCCTTTAAACAAACACTATCATTAAGTTACATTAGTTATGTTAATTGAAATAGATAGGTAATATAATATCTTACCCACCCCATTTTAAAAGAGCAGGCAAATCTTTGTGATTTCATGAGGGCAGCCATCTTTTTGATTGAAAGGAGGTGACGAAGCATGAGACACAGTTCCAACTGTCCTGTGTCCTGATCACCCCTCCAAGCTGCGCGCGCTAGGCTTTCAATCTCAAATTAAAAATTAAAAAAAAAAATTGCACCAAAACAGCAGAACGAGAACTACAACATCAGAAATCCCATCATGCTTTGCACAGCATCAGGGGAAAAAAATGCCCGGGCAGTTTTCTTCTGTGCAGCTAAAAGGAGGCTTGGGTAAGAAAAACAAAGTTATGATGCTGTGAAAGTGTTCAAGAAACACGAGGCCTTTTCAGTGCTGCTGAGTAGATTTTGAGTCTGGAGGTTCACTTTAAGCCTAGTGCATACATCCGACTTTGACTGGACAATTTTACCGCCTCCATGTAGTATGAGAGCTTACCAGCACAATCACATACACATAGTATTCAAAGTCTGTTGGCCCTCATGCTACATGGAGGTGATCAAATTGGACAGTGACTCCAAATTGCATGTGTATATGCACCTATAGGCTATGAATTCGGAATTCCACGAAATCCATGTGCTCATCCCTAATGTCCTCTGTATTCCTCTCACTTTTTATTTTTTTTTAATATCTGACTCTAGTCTCCGCATTATTGTGCTTAAAGTGTATCTGTCGGGCATAAAATCAAAAATCAATTCTTTATTTTTATCTGGTAAACAAGTAATAAGGAGGCTAAACAGGCAATCCAAAAACTTAAAATCACAATTATTTTTCTTGTTGATAAATAATCATTCCCCAGTTTACCTGACTCTTATTTGGTGCATCTGCCGCACAAAGGAAGTTGCAGGGCATGCTGGGTTGTCCTTTTTTGCTTCTTTACTTTCCCCTCAAACGTAACTAAAGCCTCTTTCCCTCCTGTTTTCCCCTCCCACACCTCTGTCCCTCTCTGATTGGCCAATATTTCTCATGCTGAGACAATGCACTTTCTATAGTGGAGGGCGGGCAATGCATACACAATCAGGCAGAGGAGAGTAAGGGGGGAAATTACATCAAGATTGGCTTCAAAATATCCACAGTTAAAATGGGAAATACTAAGAAGGATTTTCTCTTTTTTTTACTGTAAAAAAATCACTAAAATCAAAACGTGGACAGTGCAATACATGTGTTATGTAAGTAGAGCAAGTATTTATCTACTTATATATGTGTTTTTTTTAAGGGAGAAGTGACAGTTGGTACAGCCAGCACACTTGTGGTGTCGTTTGCTGGGGTTTGTAGGTTCATGGAAAGCAAAGCCCCAGGTAAGTGAAACTTTTTTTATTTAAAAACTAGCTGATTGCCCGGCGTTGCCCGGGTATGTATTTGGCTGGTATTGGCTCCACCTACTTTTTCTAACCCTAACACACAATTACTCACTGACCAAGTTTGTGAGCTTTGCATTGTTTGGCACCAATAATTTGCATTGAAATGAAACAAATCTAATAGGCTGTGTGTGGCTCCACCCCCTTTTCTGAATTTGAACCCCAGTCACCCAATAACCAACTGTACCAGGTTTGAGGCCTGTGCCATTAACAGTGCAAGAATCGTAGCAATTAAATATTCCCCTGATTTGAGTTTGATTCACTTTTGTAGGCTCCACCCACTTTTCTGAATATTAATCCCAGTCACCCAGTGACCAACTGTGCAACGTTTAAAAACCCTGCCATTAACAGAATTGCTGCAGTTTACATTTTCCCAGTGAAATTTGTATTTGTCTCCAGCCACTGATGACCCGGCGTTGCCTGTGTATGTATTTGACTGGTGTTGGCTCCGCCCACTTTCTAACCCTAACACACAAACACTCAATGACCAAGTTTGTGAGCTTTGGGGTCCTTGGCATCAATAATTTGTATATTCCCATAGAAATTAAACAAATCATATAGGCTGTTTGTGGCTCCACCCCTCTCCAGCATTTGAACCCAAGTCACCCAATGACCAACTGTAGCAGGTTTGAGGCATCTGCTATTAACAGTGTAAAAATGGCAGCAATTTAAATATTCCACTTGAAAATCAACAGGTGAATTTTGATTGGCTATTATAGGATCCACCCACTTCCCTGAATATTAATCTCAATCACTCAGTGACCATCAGGGCAAAGATTGGGAACCCTGAAATAAACAGTGTAAGAATGGCTACAGTTTACACTTTCCCAGTGAAATTTGTTTTTGGCTCCGCCCACTTTTTGTAACCTGGACACAAAGTCACTACTCAATGCCCAAGTTTGTGAGTTTTGGGGTCCTTGGCATCAATAATTTGTATTTTCCCATGAAATGAAACAAATCTGATTAACTGTTTGTGGTTCTGTCCCTTTTCTGAATTTGAACCTCAGTGACCCAATGACCAACTGTACCAGGTTTGAGGCTTGTGCCATTAACAGTGCAAGAATGGCAGCAATTTTAATATTCTCCTTGAAAAGTGACATGTGATTTTTGATTGGCATTTTTAGGCTCCACCCACTTTTCTGAATATTAATCCCAGTCACCCAGTAACCAGCTATGCCAAGTTTGAGAACCCTGCCATTAACAGTGAAGAAGGGCTGCAGTTTACAATTACCCAGAAAAATCTGTTTTTAACTCCACCCACTTTTTGTAACCTTGACACACAGTCACTACTCAATGACCAAGTTTGTGAGCTTTTGGGTTCCTGGCATCAAAATTGTGCTAATGGAAGCAGTTTATCCAGCAAAGAAATCTGGCTGTTTTTGGCTCCGCCCCTTTACTGAATTTGAACCCCAAACACTTAACGCCCGACTGTAGCAGGTTTGAGGCCTCTGCCATTAACAGTGTGAGAATGGCTGCAGTTTCAATATTCCCCTTGAAAATCAATAGGTGAATTTTGATTGACTCTTGTAGGCTCCACCTACTTTTCCAAATATTAATCCTAGTTACCCAGTGATCAACTGTGTGAAGTTTGAGAACCTTGCCATTAACAGTGTAAGAAAAGCTGCAGTTTACATTTCCCCATGTGAAAAGTTAGTTGTTTTTGGCTCCGCCCACTATTTCTAATCTTGACATACAGTCACTTAATGACCAAGTTTATGAGCTTTGGGGTGTTTGGCATCAATAAGTTGCATTTTACCATTGAAATTAAACAAATCTGATTTGCTGTTTTTGGCCCGCTACCTTCAGAATTTAAACCCCAGTCTCCCAGTGACTGACTGTAGCAGATGTTAGGCCTCTGCCATTAAGAGTGCATGAATGGCAGCAATGTAAATATTCCCCTTGAAAATCAAAAGGTGAATTTTGATTGGCTGCTGTAGACTCCACCCACTTTTCTGAATAATAGTCCCAGTCACCCAGTGGCCAACTGTGTCACGTTTGAGAACCCTGCCAATAACAGAATGGCTGAAATCAATCTAACAAATCTGATTGGCTGTTTGTGGCTCCACCCCTTTAGTGAATTTGGACCCCAGTCACCCAATGACTGACTGTATCAGGTTGGAGGCCTCTGCCACTAACAGTGTAAGAATGGTAGCAATGTGAATATTCCCCTTGAAAATCAATAGGTACATTTTGATTGGCTGTTGTAGGCTCCACCCACATTTCTGAATATTCATCCCAGTCACCCAGTGGCCAATTGTGTAAAGTTTGGGAACCCTGCAATGTAAAACATGAAGTTGTTGGCACCGCCCACTTTTTCTAACCTTGACATACAGTCACTCAATCATCAAGTTCATCACCTTTGGGGTCCTTAGTATCAATACTTTGTATATTCCCATTGAAAAATAAACAAATCTGCTGTTTGTGGCTCCGCCCTTCTTACTGAATTTGGACCCTAGTCACCCAGTGACCAACTGTACCAGGTTTGAGGCATCTGCTATTACCAGTATAAGAGAATGGTAGCAGATGAAACATTCCCTTTGAAAATCAAAAGGTGAATTTTTATTGGCTGTTGTAGGCTCCACCCACCTTCCAAAATCCTAATCTGTCACCCAATGACCAACTGTGCAAAGTTTGAGAACCCTGCTATTAACGGTGTAAGAATGGCTGCAGTTTATATTTTCCAGTGAAATTTGTTTTTAGCTCCACCCACTTTTTGTAACCTTGACACACAGTCACCCAGTGACCAAGTGTGTGAGTTTTCAGGTTCCTGGCATCAAAAATGTGTGATTTGAAGCAGTTTATCCACCAAGGAAATCTGATTGGCTGTATGTGGCCCCGCCCCTTTAGTGAATTTGGACCCCAGTCACCCACTGACTGACTGTAGCAAGTTTGAAGTCTCTGCTATTAAAAGTGTAAGAATAGCAGCAGTTTAAAAATTCCCCTTGAAAATCAATAGGTGAATTTTGATTGGCTGTTGTAGGCTCCACCCATTTTCTTGAATCTTAATCGCATTCACCCAGTGACCAAGTGTGCCAAGTTTGAGAACCCTGTGATTAACAAGGCATTTAGTTGTGCCAACATGGCGGTGTAAAGTCACCTTTTAGTAGCTCCATGCATATGAATCCACTATTATACCACTCTTTAGGCTGCTTTCTGATGAGTCATGCTGTCTAGATGGAGAGAAGACAGCATGACATGAGTCGTCAGGAGGGAGGGGCAGAGGAATGATCACATGGGAGCCAGTTACAGGCTTGTGTGACCTGCACGGGTTTTTCATACAACTAGACAAAAGAAAGGGTATTTGGGATATGATACATAAAAGTGGATTCATTTACGTTATATGTTATGGAGTCCACTGCAGGGTCACCAATATATAGCTTATGTCCATGGAGCTTCATTATTCCCTGACAACTGCTCCACTGATCTGATTGCAGGAGAGATTGCTCACAGAAATCTCACTGTTCTATCGTTCAGGCATCACATGGCCACCTGCAAGCCATAGACAGTGGTAGATGTCCTCACACAAGTGCTTGGTTCACCCTTGTCCCTGAGGGGTGCTGCTAAGGTTTTTGTGGCCCCAAGCAGCACATAATTTGTTCCCCCCCTACCCCAAACCAAAGGTGTCCCCACAAAAAATAGGTAGCCTTCCAGTATAGGTAGGTAGCCAAAGGTGCACCACCCTCAGTATAGATAGTTAATGGATCCGAGATAAACCTTTACTCATTGTGTTCCTTTCATATAGTTTATAGGGCATTCCTCAAGCCAAATACTTTTTTTTGTTTTGTTTTAATACTCTAATTCCCTATAAACTAAACAAGCCTTGCCCACAGCTTTTTTAGAGAGCCTTGGCACTGTAGCAAGGGCTTATGGGAGATCAGTCTGGGCAGGAGGAGTAGGAGGTTACTAGCCAGAGGTTTCAGAGGCAGAGGGGAGGAGGGGGAGTAAATTTGTCACATGCAGAGAGCTGGAGATGCTATCAGCTTTGCCTATGTGTAATGTTTACAAACAACATGGCTGCTCTCATTGTATCACAGGAAGAAATAATCATATACTGTTGAAGCTGTCTGCAGCTAGATATGCTAAACTTTAGATAAGATATATAGACAAGTTAATTGTTATTGTTAGTTTTTCATCTCCGATCCGCTTTAAGGTATCCCCCCAGCATAGGTAGCCACCCCTAGTATAGGTAGCTAAAGGTGTGTTTATAGGGCATTGGAGTCATTGGGGGATTTAGATTCCTGCTGCCTCCCCAACCCCAACACTCACATACTTGCAGATCAGCAGCAACCGGAAGAGAGGAGAGCAGCGTACAGTAAGCATGCGGCACTCTTCAAATGCAGGAAATGATTAATGACCTCACTTCCACATCTGAAGTGTCCTGTGTGGTCACTGCGCCGCTCTCCTTTCTGTTCACATTGCTGCTTATCTGAGGTCTGCGTGTGAGTGATGGGGAGGCAGTGGTGGCCGTACAGGGCAGCCCTGGCAGCATGGGAGGCCCCTGCTGTGGGAAAGGTCCCGAGCGACCGCTTGGTTTGCCTGGGCCTAGCAGCACCCCTGTCTGTGCAGAGCGGTGCTACAGGCAGTAGAGGGAAGCACAAGTGTTCAAAACAGGCTTACTAACGTTCCCCAGAGCAGGCAGACAGCGATCATCCTCTGAACATATTAAGTATTAAAGAAGACCCAGTAGAGATAATACCTGTTACAGTGGCTAGATCAGGTTAGTATCATAGGTCCAATGTAAACTGAAATATAACTAGCTGCTGCATCTGACACAAAATTACTGCCGCTAATTTATCAACACAAGTGCAAAAAAGTAGAGCAGATGCCAAGAACAGCCAAGGAGCTATCAGCAATTATATAAACCCACATTTCTGATTGGCTGTTGTAGGCTCCACCCACATTTCTGAATATTCATCCCAGTCACCCAGTGGCCAATTGTGTAAAGTTTGGGAACCCTGCAATGTAAAACATGAAGTTGTTGGCACCGCCCACTTTTTCTAACCTTGACATACAGTCACTCAATCATCAAGTTCATCACCTTTGGGGTCCTTAGTATCAATACTTTGTATATTCCCATTGAAAAATAAACAAATCTGCTGTTTGTGGCTCCGCCCTTCTTACTGAATTTGGACCCTAGTCACCCAGTGACCAACTGTACCAGGTTTGAGGCATCTGCTATTACCAGTATAAGAGAATGGTAGCAGATGAAACATTCCCTTTGAAAATCAAAAGGTGAATTTTTATTGGCTGTTGTAGGCTCCACCCACCTTCCAAAATCCTAATCTGTCACCCAATGACCAACTGTGCAAAGTTTGAGAACCCTGCTATTAACGGTGTAAGAATGGCTGCAGTTTATATTTTCCAGTGAAATTTGTTTTTAGCTCCACCCACTTTTTGTAACCTTGACACACAGTCACCCAGTGACCAAGTGTGTGAGTTTTCAGGTTCCTGGCATCAAAAATGTGTGATTTGAAGCAGTTTATCCACCAAGGAAATCTGATTGGCTGTATGTGGCCCCGCCCCTTTAGTGAATTTGGACCCCAGTCACCCACTGACTGACTGTAGCAAGTTTGAAGTCTCTGCTATTAAAAGTGTAAGAATAGCAGCAGTTTAAAAATTCCCCTTGAAAATCAATAGGTGAATTTTGATTGGCTGTTGTAGGCTCCACCCATTTTCTTGAATCTTAATCGCATTCACCCAGTGACCAAGTGTGCCAAGTTTGAGAACCCTGTGATTAACAGTCTAAGAATGGCTGCAGTTTACATTTTACCATGTAAAATGAACGGCTGAAATTTGATTTGCTGTTTTATGCTCCGCCCACTTTTCCTGGATTTGTAACCTCGGTCACCAAGTGACCAACTGTGCCAAGTGTGGGGACTCCGGCTTGATTACTGTGAGATTGGCAGCCTTTTACATTTTTCCATTGACTTGAATGGGTGGAATCTGATTAGCTGTTGGTAGCAGGGCCGGGCCGAGGCATAGGCTGGAGAGGCTCCAGCCTCAGGGCGCAGTGTAGGAGGGGGCGCAGAATTCATTCAGCTGTCATTCCTAATTGTGTTTGAAGCAGAAAGAAATAAAAAAGGGGATACATGGCAGTGACTGCAAGCCAGATAACTAGATATTAAGGTGTTGGGAAGGTTGGGGGCCCTGTGGCACTCTTAGTCTAATAGCAATCAGTGTGTGACAGCTGGGGTGGGAGGGATGGAGGGGCGCACTTTGGTGTCTCAGCCTTGGGTGCTGGAGGACCTCGTCCCGGCTCTGGTTGGTAGCCCCGCCCACATGTGCAGGGGGACCGCGAGACCCCCAGAACATATCATCCCAGGTAGTAAGGGATCTGTGTACCAAGTTTCGTTCAAATCGGTAAAGCCGTTTTTGTGTGATCGCGGCACATACATACACACACACATACATACATTCGATTTTATATACAGGATCTTCTCAAAAAATTAGCATATTGTGATAAAGTTCATTGTTTTCTGTAATGTACTGATAAACATTAGACTTTCATATATTTTAGATTCAAATACACACAACTGAAGTAGTTCAAGCACTTTATTGTTTTAATATTGATGATTTTGGCGTACAGCTCATGAAAACCCAAATTTCCTATCTCAAAAAATTAGCATATTTCATCAAACCAATAAAAGTAAAGTGTTTTTAAAACAAAAAAAAGTCAACCTTCAAATAATTATGTTCAGTTATGCACTCAATACTCGGTTGGGAATCCTTTTGCAGAAATGACTGCTTCAATGCGGCATGGCATGGAGGCAATCAGCCTGTGGCACTGCTCAGGTGTTATGGAGGCCCAGGATGCTTCAATAGCCGCCTTAAGCTCATCCAGAGTGTTGGGTCTTGCGTCTCTCAACTTTCTCTTCACAATATCCCACAGATTCTCTATGGGATTCAGGTCAGGAGAGTTGGCAGGCCAATTGAGCACAGTAATACCATGGTCAGTAAACCATTTACCAGTGGTTTTGGCACTGTGAGCAGGTGGCAGGTCGTGCTGAAAAATGAAATCTTCATCTCCATAAAGCTTTTCAGCAGATGGAAGCATGAACCCACTTTTGAACCAGAAACAGCGGCAGAAGCGCCTGACCTGGGCTACAGAGAAGCAGCCCTGGACTGTTGCTCAGTGGTCCAAAGTACTTTTTTCAGATGAAAGCAACTTTTACATGTCATTCGGAAATCAAGGTGTCAGAGTCTGGAGGAAGACTGGGGAGAGTGAAATGCCAAAATGCCTGAAGTCCAGTGTCAAGTACCTACAGTCAGTGATGGTCTGGGTGCCATGTCAGCTGCTGGTGTTGGTCCACTGTGTTTTATCAAGGGCAGGGTCAATGCAGCTAGCTATCAGGAGATTTTGGAGCACTTCATGCTTCCATCTGCTGAAAAGCTTTGTGGAGATGAAGCTTTCTTTTTCAGCACGACCTGGCACCTGCTCACAGCACCAAAACCACTGGTAAATGGTTTACTGACCATGGTATTACTGTGCTCAATTGGCCTGCCAACTCTCCTGACCTGAACCCCATAGAGAATCTGTGGGATATTGTGAAGAGAAAGTTGAGAGACGCAAGACCCAACACTCTGGATGAGCTTAAGGCTGCTATCGAAGCATCCTGGGCCTCCATAACACCTGAGCAGTGCCATAGGCTGATTGCCTCCATGCCACGCCGCATTGAAGCAGTCATTTCTGCAAAAGGATTGAGTGCATAACTGAACATAATTATTTGAAGGTTGACTTTTTTTGTTTTAAAAACACTTTTCTTGTATTGGTCGGATGAAATATGCTAATTTTTTGAGATAGGAAATTTGGGTTTTCATGAGCTGTATGCCAAAATCATCAATATTAAAACAATAAAAGGCTTGAACTACTTTAGTTGTGTGTATTTGAATCTAAAATATATGAAAGTCTAATGTTTATCAGTACATTATAGAAAATAATGAACTTTATCACAATATGCTAATTTTTTGAGAAGATCCTGTATATAGAAACCTTGAGGGCTCGTTTCCACTGTTGCGGTGCGGAATCGCCTGGATTCCACCGCAGAAGAAATCGCATGCGGCTGCGTTTCCGCATGCGGATTTAGCCGCGATTTCGCATGGCAAGGAGCCAGGCGAATTTAACCATGTCACTGCCTGAGTAAAGCTCCATAGCAAACCATGCGAAATCGCGGGGAAATCCGCATGACAAAGCCGCATGCGATTTCCCTATTAAATGCATTAGCGGCGATTCGCCCGCATTCCTCCCGCACGCGAAATCTGACGGCTCTGCCGTGCAAATTTCTGCCGCACCGAAAAACTCTCCCGCCGCCGCACAAGTGGAAACAGCCCCATTCACTTACATTGACTATGCGAATCCGCATGCAGTGCCCGCATGCGGATTCGCTATAGTGGAAACGAGCCCTGAAGATCTATCTACTTTAAAGCTTCTGCCAGTTCAGAGATGATTCAGTTTTATCTAGTGCAAAACTTTTGACTAGGCCTTGCTTGTTTGTTTTTTTTGTACGCCTTTTTCTTCTTCATTGCCTCTGTTCGATTATCATCTGCTGGTAAAGCTGGATTCACTGATTGCAAGCTCTTGTTTCCAGGACTCTGACATCAGTATCACGATATAACTTTACCAGCAGCGAGTCCACCCTTGTCCGTTTTACAGGCGTTGGAGTATCGCAAGCCTCTGGATTTGCAGGCGTCTTGGCGTGAAGGCCTCCCTGGCATATGGCGTCGTCCAGGAACCGTTAACCCTGCATGCACTTGGACGAGCATGATCAGATGACAGATCTCAGATGAAAGGACATGTTGGCGGCAGAAGCAGAGACGCGAGTGCTGCTGAGATTGGGGGATAACTGCAGGCGCTGTGCTGTGTGTGCGGGGAGGGGCGAAACCCCAGCCAGAGAGAGAGTATAGCTGTAAAATTATTATGGTGGCAATAATGTTCAGGGAATAAACTTTTAGTAGCTGGCCGGAGAGACCTGTCAGAGGAGGGGTACGAATCCATAAATCACGCTCAGTGCCGGGCTAAGCCTGGAAACATTAAAGGGTCACTCTAACCAGAACGGATATTTCAGTATTTGGTGGAGGCTGAAAAAACTCACCCACCAAACTACTTCTTCTTCTTCTTTCTATTGAGAGAGGTTGAGATGTTTGTGCCCATGAGTTCCCAGGTCTGCATACCTTCCCCTTCCACTAGGGCAGGGGTGTCAAACTCAAATACAAAATGGGACAAAATTGAATACCGGGACCAAGTCGTGGGCCATCCTCAGTGTCTAGTGGGCACCTTCCTCCCTTATAAAGTACCCTGGTGTCTAGTATCCTCCTCCTCCCTGTATCCAGGTCCTTAATGTCTAGTGACCCTCCTTCCTCTCCTATAGAGTTCCCTGGTGTCTAGTGGCCCTCCTTCCTCTACTATAGGGTTCCCTGGTGTCTAATGCCTCCTCCCTCCCCTACACAGTTCCCAGGAGTTTAGTCGTCTTCCTCCCTTTCTTATTAAGTTCCCATGGCATATAGCAGCCCTCCTACCACCTCTATACAGCGCCCTGGTGTCTAGTGGCCCACTCCCACCCTATACAGCTCCCTAGTGTCTAGTGGCCACCTCTCTCCCCTATACAGATCCCTGGCATCCAGTCCCCCCCCCCCCCCCTCATATAGCTCCTGGTATCTAGTGCTTTCCCCCTCCCTCTCCCATATGGCTTCCCTGGTGATCTAGGTCTTTACCTCCAATATAGCTTCCCTGGTGGTCTAAAGTGGGCCAAACATAATGCAAAGGTGGAAAACCACTTGGGAGCCAAATGTAAGGGCTCTGCGGGCCAGAGTTTGGCATGTATGCAATAGGGTAGTAGCCAGAACAGGCACATTTAATTCCAGAATTAGTGGATTTGGTGCAAGTTTCCAAAAATTAGAGCATTGGTAATGCCTTTAGTTAATTCTATGTGCACTGCAATGTACTATGTGTTTTGGGATATGCTTTGTGATGTACCTGCATTGAATTCAGCTGTAATTTGCGCCTGGGCTCAGAGCCCCGTCCTCCCCACATGCTGCTTGGGGGGATGCAGTGGCACGCACCAGCAGCGGCTCGAGGAGTCATCCACTTCGCCGCGATCCACACGCTGCATCTACGTATTACTTCCTGTCCTGAGATCCAGCTCACAGTAATAGTGCCTCCTAGGGGGTAAGAAAGTAGATGCAGTGCGTGGACTGTGGCGAAGTGGATGACTCCTCGAGCCGCTGCTGGTGCGTGCCACTGCATCCCCCCTCCGTCTGGCTATCTATACTGAGGAACCTATCCCTGGGTATCTATACTTACCTACTCCTGGGTATCTATACTGAGGTACCTACTCCTGGGTATCTATACTAAGGTACCTACTCCTGGGTATCTATACTGAGGTACCTATCCCTGGGTATCTATACTTACCTACTCCTGGGTATCTATACTGAGGTACCTACTCCTGGGTATCTATACTGAGGTACCTACTCCTGGGTATCTATACTAAGGTACCTACTCCTGGGTATCTATACTGAGGTACCTATCTCTGGGTATCTATACTTACCTACTCCTGGGTATCTATACTGAGGTACCTACTCCTGGGTATCTATACTGAGGTACCTACTCCTGGGTATCTATACTGAGGTACCTACTCCTGGCTATCTATACAGAGGCACCTACTCCTGGCTATCTATACTGAGGCACCTACTCCTGGCTATCTATACAGAAGCACCTATCCCTGGCTATCTATACTGAGGCACCTACTCCTGGCTATCTATACAGAGGTACCTACTCCTGGCTATCTATACAGAGGCACCTACTCCTGGCTATCTATACTGAGGCACCTACTCCTGGCTATCTATACAGAGGCACCTATCCCTGGCTATCTATACTGAGGCACCTATCCCTGGCTATCTATACTGAGGCACCTACTCCTGGCTATCTATACTGAGGCACCCATCCCTGGCTATCTATACTGAGGCACCTACTCCTGGCTATCTATACTGAGGCACCTACTCCTGGCTATCTATACAGAGGCACCTATCCCTGGCTATCTATACTGAGGCACCTACTCCTGGCTATCTATACTGAGGCACCTATCCCCGGCTATCTATACTGAGGCACCTACTCCTGGCTATCTATACTGAGGCACCTACTCCTAGCTATCTATACAGAGGCACCTATCCCTGGCTATCTATACTGAGGCACCTACTCCTGGCTATCTATACTGAGGCACCTATCCCTGGCTATCTATACTGAGGCACCTATTCCTGCCTATCTATACTGAGGCACCTACTCCTGGCTATCTATACTGAGGCACCTACTCCTGGCTATCTATACTGAGGCACCTACTCCAGGCTATCTATACAGAGGAACCTATCCCTGCCTATCTATACTGAGGCATCTATCCCTGGCTATCTATACTGAGGCACCTATCCCTGGCTATCTATACTGAGGCATCTAATCCTGGCTATCTATACTGAGGCATCTACTCCTGGCTATCTATACTGAGGCACCTATCCCTGGTTATCTATACTGAGACACCTATTCCTGCCTATCTATACTGAGGCACCTATCCCTGGCTATCTATACAGAGGCACCTATCCGTGGCTATCTATACAGAGGCACCTATTCCTGGCTATCTATACTGAGGAACCTATCCCTGCCTATCTATACTGAGGCATCTATCCCTGGCTATCTATACTGAGGCACCTATCCCTGGCTATCTATACTGAGGCACCTATCCCTGGTTATCTATACTGAGGCATCTAATCCTGGCTATCTATACTGAGGCATCTAATCCTGGCTATCTATACTGAGACACCTATTCCTGGCTATCTATACAGAGGCACCTATCCCTGGCTATCTATACTGAGGCACCTATACCTGGCTATCTATACAGAGGCACCTATCCCTGGCTATCTATACTGAGGCACCTATCCCTGGCTATCTATACTGAGGCACCTATCCCTGGCTATATATACCGAGGCACCTACTCCTGGCTATCTATACTGAGGCACCTACTCCTGGCTATCTATACTGAGGCACCTATCACTGGCTATCTATACTGAGGCACCTATCCCTGGCTATCTATACTGAGGCACCTATCCCTGGCTATCTATACTGAGGCACCTACTCCTGGCTATCTATACTGAGGCACCTATCCCTGGATATCTATACTGAGGCACCTACTCCTGGCTATCTATACAGAGGCACCTATTCCTGCCTATCTATACAGAGGCACCTATCCCTGGCTATCTATACTGAGGCACCTACTCCTGGCTATCTATACTGAGGCACCTATCCCTGGCTATCTATACTGAGGCACCTATTCCTGCCTATCTATACTGAGGCACCTACTCCTGGCTATCTATACAGAGGAACCTATCCCTGCCTATCTATACTGAGGCATCTATCCCTGGCTATCTATACTGAGGCACCTATCCCTGGCTATCTATACTGAGGCATCTAATCCTGGCTATCTATACTGAGGCATCTACTCCTGGCTATCTATACTGAGGCACCTATCCCTGGTTATCTATACTGAGACACCTATTCCTGCCTATCTATACTGAGGCACCTATCCCTGGCTATCTATACAGAGGCACCTATCCGTGGCTATCTATACTGAGACATCTACTCCTGGCTATCTATACTGAGGTACCTACTCCTGGCTATCTTTACTGAGGCACCTACTCCTGGCTATCTATACTGAGACCCCTACTCCTGGCTATCTATACTGAGGCATCTATTATTGACTACCTATACTGGGAGCACCTACTCCTGGCTATATATACCGAGGCACCTACTCCTGGCTATCTATACTGAGGCACCCATCCCTGGCTATCTATACTGAGGCACCTACTCCTGGCTATCTATACTGAGGCACCTACTCCTGGCTATCTATACAGAGGCACCTATCCCTGGCTATCTATACTGAGGCACCTACTCCTGGCTATCTATACTGAGGCACCTATCCCCGGCTATCTATACTGAGGCACCTACTCCTGGCTATCTATACTGAGGCACCTACTCCTAGCTATCTATACAGAGGCACCTATCCCTGGCTATCTATACTGAGGCACCTACTCCTGGCTATCTATACTGAGGCACCTATCCCTGGCTATCTATACTGAGGCACCTATCCCTGGCTATCTATACTGAGGCACCTACTCCTGGCTATCTATACAGAGGAACCTATCCCTGCCTATCTATACTGAGGCATCTATCCCTGGCTATCTATACTGAGGCACCTATCCCTGGCTATCTATACTGAGGCATCTAATCCTGGCTATCTATACTGAGGCATCTACTCCTGGCTATCTATACTGAGGCACCTATCCCTGGTTATCTATACTGAGACACCTATTCCTGCCTATCTATACTGAGGCACCTATCCCTGGCTATCTATACAGAGGCACCTATCCGTGGCTATCTATACAGAGGCACCTATTCCTGGCTATCTATACTGAGGAACCTATCCCTGCCTATCTATACTGAGGCATCTATCCCTGGCTATCTATACTGAGGCACCTATCCCTGGCTATCTATACTGAGGCACATATCCCTGGTTATCTATACTGAGGCATCTAATCCTGGCTATCTATACTGAGGCATCTAATCCTGGCTATCTATACTGAGACACCTATTCCTGGCTATCTATACAGAGGCACCTATCCCTGGCTATCTATACTGAGGCACCTATACCTGGCTATCTATACAGAGGCACCTATCCCTGGCTATCTATACTGAGGCACCTATCCCTGGCTATCTATACTGAGGCACCTATCCCTGGCTATATATACCGAGGCACCTACTCCTGGCTATCTATACTGAGGCACCTACTCCTGGCTATCTATACTGAGGCACCTATCACTGGCTATCTATACTGAGGCACCTATCCCTGGCTATCTATACTGAGGCACCTATCCCTGGCTATCTATACTGAGGCACCTACTCCTGGCTATCTATACAGAGGCACCTATTCCTGCCTATCTATACAGAGGCACCTATCCCTGGCTATCTATACTGAGGCACCTACTCCTGGCTATCTATACTGAGGCACCTATCCCTGGCTATCTATACTGAGGCACCTATTCCTGCCTATCTATACTGAGGCACCTACTCCTGGCTATCTATACAGAGGAACCTATCCCTGCCTATCTATACTGAGGCATCTATCCCTGGCTATCTATACTGAGGCACCTATCCCTGGCTATCTATACTGAGGCATCTAATCCTGGCTATCTATACTGAGGCATCTACTCCTGGCTATCTATACTGAGGCACCTATCCCTGGTTATCTATACTGAGACACCTATTCCTGCCTATCTATACTGAGGCACCTATCCCTGGCTATCTATACAGAGGCACCTATCCGTGGCTATCTATACTGAGACATCTACTCCTGGCTATCTATACTGAGGTACCTACTCCTGGCTATCTTTACTGAGGCACCTACTCCTGGCTATCTATACTGAGACCCCTACTCCTGGCTATCTATACTGAGGCATCTATTCATGACTACCTATACTGGGAGCACCTACTCCTGGCTATATATACCGAGGCACCTACTCCTGGCTATCTATACTGAGGCACCCATCCCTGGCTATCTATACTGAGGCACCTACTCCTGGCTATCTATACTGAGGCACCTACTCCTGGCTATCTATACAGAGGCACCTATCCCTGGCTATCTATACTGAGGCACCTACTCCTGGCTATCTATACTGAGGCATCTATCCCCGGCTATCTATACTGAGGCACCTACTCCTGGCTATCTATACTGAGGCACCTACTCCTAGCTATCTATACAGAGGCACCTATCCCTGGCTATCTATACTGAGGCACCTACTCCTGGCTATCTATACTGAGGCACCTATCCCTGGCTATCTATACTGAGGCACCTATTCCTGCCTATCTATACTGAGGCACCTACTCCTGGCTATCTATACAGAGGAACCTATCCCTGCCTATCTATACTGAGGCATCTATCCCTGGCTATCTATACTGAGGCACCTATCCCTGGCTATCTATACTGAGGCATCTAATCCTGGCTATCTATACTGAGGCATCTACTCCTGGCTATCTATACTGAGGCACCTATCCCTGGTTATCTATACTGAGACACCTATTCCTGCCTATCTATACTGAGGCACCTATCCCTGGCTATCTATACAGAGGCACCTATCCGTGGCTATCTATACAGAGGCACCTATTCCTGGCTATCTATACTGAGGAACCTATCCCTGCCTATCTATACTGAGGCATCTATCCCTGGCTATCTATACTGAGGCACCTATCCCTGGCTATCTATACTGAGGCACCTATCCCTGGTTATCTATACTGAGGCATCTAATCCTGGCTATCTATACTGAGGCATCTAATCCTGGCTATCTATACTGAGACACCTATTCCTGGCTATCTATACAGAGGCACCTATCCCTGGCTATCTATACTGAGGCACCTATACCTGGCTATCTATACAGAGGCACCTATCCCTGGCTATCTATACTGAGGCACCTATCCCTGGCTATCTATACTGAGGCACCTATCCCTGGCTATATATACCGAGGCACCTACTCCTGGCTATCTATACTGAGGCACCTACTCCTGGCTATCTATACTGAGGCACCTACTCCTGGCTATCTATACTGAGGCACCTATCACTGGCTATCTATACTGAGGCACCTATCCCTGGCTATCTATACTGAGGCACCTACTCCTGGCTATCTATACTGAGGCACCTATCCCTGGATATCTATACTGAGGCACCTACTCCTGGCTATCTATACAGAGGCACCTATTCCTGCCTATCTATACTGAGGCATCTAATCCTGGCTATCTATACAGAGGCACCTACTCCTGGCTATCTATACTGAGGCACCTATTCCTGCCTATCTATACTGAGGCACCTACTCCTGGCTATCTATACAGAGGCACCTACTCCTGGCTATCTATACAGAGGCACCTATTCCTGGCTATCTATACTGAGGCACCTATCCCTGGCTATCTATACTGAGGCACCTATCCCTGGCTATCTATACTGAGACATCTACTCCTGGCTATCTATACTGAGGTACCTACTCCTGGCTATCTTTACTGAGGCACCTACTCCTGGCTATCTATACTGAGACCCCTACTCCTGGCTATCTATACTGAGGCATCTATTCATGACTACCTATACTGGGAGCACCTACTCCTGGCTATCTATACTGAGGTACCTACTCCTGGGTATCTATACTGAGGCATCTAATCCTGGCTATCTATACTGAGGCACCTATCCCTGGCTATCTATACTGAGGCACCTATCCCTGGCTATCTATACTGAGGCACCTATCCCTGGCTATCTATACTGAGGCACCTATCCCTGGCTATCTATACTGAGGCACCTATCCCTGGCTATGTATACTGAGGCACTTATTCCTGGCTATCTATACTGAGGCACCTATCCCTGGCTATCTATACTGAGGCACCTATCCCTGGCTATGTATACTGAGGCACTTATTCCTGGCTATCTATACTGAGGCACCTATCCCTGGCTATCTATACTGAGGCACCTATCCCTGGCTATCTATACTGAGGCACCTATTCCTGGCTATCTACACGGAGGCACCTATTCCTGGCTATCTACACTGAGGCACCTATTCCTGGCTATCTACACTGAGGCACCTATTCCTGGCTATCTATACTGAGGCACCTACTCCTGGCTATCTATACTGAGGCACCTATTTCTGACTACCTATACTGGGAGCACCTACTCCTGGCTACCTAAAATGAGGCACCTATTTCTTGCTATCTATACTGTTAGCATCTATTGCTGGCTACCTATACTGAGGCACCTATGCCTGGTTACCTGTAATGAGGCACCTACTCCTGGCTATCTATACTGAGGCACCTACTCCTGGCTATCTATACTGAGGCACCTATTCCTGGCTATCTATACTGAGGCACCTATCCCTGGCTATCTATACTGAGGCACCTACTCCTGGCTATCTATACTGAGGCACCTATTTCTGACTACCTATACTGGGAACACCTACTCCTGGCTACCTAATGAGGCACCTATTTCTTGCTATCTATACTGTTAGCATCTATTGCTGGCTACCTATACTGAGGCACCTATGCCTGGTTACCTGTAATGAGGCACCTACTCCTGGCTATCTATACTGAGGCACCTATTCCTGGCTATCTATACTGAGGCACCTATTCCTGGCTATCTATACTGAGGCACCTATCCCTGGCTATCTATACTGAGGCACCTACTCCTGCCTATCTATACTGAGGTACCTACTCCTGGCTATCTATACTGAGACCCCTACTCCTGGCTATCTATACTGAGGCATCTATTCATGACTACCTATACTGGGAGCACCTACTCCTGGCTATCTATACTGAGGTACCTACTCCTGGCTATCTATACTGAGGCACCTATCCCTGGCTATCTATACTGAGGCACCTATCCCTGGCTATCTATACTGATGCACCTATCCCTGGCTATCTATACTGAGGCACCTAGGCTATCCCTGGCTATGTATACTGAGGCACTTATTCCTGGCTATCTATACTGAGGCACCTATCCCTGGCTATCTATACTGAGGCACCTATCCCTGGCTATCTATACTGAGGCACCTATTCCTGGCTATCTACACTGAGGCACCTATTCCTGGCTATCTAAACTGAGGCACCTATTCCTGGCTATCTACACTGAGGCACCTATTCCTGGCTATCTATACTGAGGCACCTACTCCTGGCTATCTATACTGAGGCACCTATTTCTGACTACCTATACTGGGAGCACCTACTCCTGGCTACCTAAAATGAGGCACCTATTTCTTGCTATCTATACTGTTAGCATCTATTGCTGGCTACCTATACTAAGGCACCTATGCCTGGTTACCTGTAATGAGGCACCTATTCCTGGCTACCTATACTGGGAGCACCTATTTGTGGGTTACCTATACTGGAGCACCTATACTTGGCTACCAAAACTGAAAGCCCCTATTCCTGGCTATCTATACTGAGGGCAGCTATTCCTGGCTATTCAATGTGTGTGTGGGGGGTCCAAATTTTGCATTGGGGTCCCTGAGGTCTGTAGCTACACCACTGCTGGTAGCGACAGTAAGAGGAGATCCATCAGCGTATGTGTAGTACTTGTCGAGGAATGGTAACCGTTGGTGGAATGACTCCTGCAGAAGCCCAGCTGCTGTTTGTTTACCTTTACAGATTTACATAACGTAAACACAGAGCATGATGGGAGGTTTGTCAGGATGCCACAGCTGCATCAGTGAATCACAGAAGACGGACTGAGCAGTGATTGGAAAATATTGTCACGCCAGCCGGACAACAGAATGAACGCTGAAACACGTGTAGTCTATTACTGTTTAATTCCAGTCAGTATTGCGATTCACACACCCCTGCTATGCTGTATAGCGAGGAGGTTGGAACCACTGGTAAGAACCTGCACCTTATCGTCATAGTTACCGGGCTCACAGGAGGGCGGGTTTACATTGAAGGACCCTATAGCCACAAAAGTTCTGGTACCCTAAACTTTGTTGAACCTTCAAAACTTTCCCTTCTGCACAGTGGAGCAGTTTAATTATTTACCTTCCTCAATGCTGCTTATGTTACTGTCTATTGTCTGTTGCCATTGCCATGTGTACCACAACCAATTCCGGGTTCGACCTCGGTCGCACTTGGCGAAAATAAATGATTCTGATTCCGAGTCTGATTCTGCTTCAGCAGAAAACCATCAAAATAAAATGTGGCTCGAGGCAAAATGCTAGTGGGGCTTTAGGGATTACTAGCCCCACAAAGGGGTTTGGATGCCTAGTGGTGGCCCCATGGTAATTTTGCTCAGGGGTACCATGGGTTGTTGCTGCACCCCACCTCAAATTGACAATGTTTCAACCAGAAACTGTCACTGGTGTGCTCCTCTGGAAGGGAAGGCAGTTACATAGTTACTTAGTTATTTGGGTTGAAAAAAGACATACGTCCATCGAGTTCAACCAGAGAACAAAGTACAACTCCAGCCTGCTCCCTCACATATCCCTGTTGATCCAGAGGAAGGTGAAAAAGAAAAACCCTTACAAGGCATGGTCCAATTAGCCCCAAAAGGGTAAAAATATCCTTCCCGACTCCAGATGGCAATCAGATAAAATCCCCGGATCAACATCACTGGGAATTACCTAGTAATTGTAGCCATGAATGTCTTTCAATGCAAGGAAAGCATCTAAGCCCCCTTTAAATGCAAGTATAGAATTTGCCATAACTACTTCCTGTGGCAACGCATTCCACATCTTAATCACTTTTACTGTAAAGAACCCTTTCCTAAATAAATGGCTAAAATGTTTTTCCTCCATGCGCAGATCATGTCCTCTAGTCCTTTGAGAAGGGCTAGGGACAAAAAGCTCATCCGCCAAGCTTTTGTATTGCCCTCTGATGTATTTATACATGTTAATTAGATCCCCTCTATGGCGTCTTTTCTCTAGACTAAATAAACCCAGTTATCTAACCTTTCTTGGTAAGAGAGATCTTCCATCCCGTGGGCGTTCTATTACTGCTTACAATGATGCACATTTGAAGCTCTGAAGGGCCACATAAAATGGCAAGGAGTGCCGCATTTGACCCGCGGACCTTGTGTTTGACACCTGTGGTCTAGACCTTTCAAAGGCTTCCAGCTATGGAGGTAAGTATCTAATTTGTTATTTTTACTTTAGTATTGCTTGGATGTTGTGTCCATACTGGAGTCCAGTCACTTTTAATAGACATCTTCTGGCTGGGAGGTGTACTCATATTGAAGGAATACATCTCCGGCACCCATTGCGGCAGCCCAGAGCTTGAGCTGCTGCGGGTCTGGCTGAAGGAGATGGTAGAGTGCGTACACATGGGGGCTAGGGAGGAGCCCTTCAAAGGTAACTAATGGCTGGCACCCTCCAACGGCCCACACTATTTACAGACCTTGCTGTATAGGGGAAATTCGCATTATGTATTTTATTCAGCTTAGTTTTTGTTTTGATCCCTTTAAGCCCCTGCGTTGTGTCATCATGGCTGGCCTCTACTGCCTGGGGTCTGGGTGCAGGACTCAGTTTGGAGAACAGCAATGCATACAATCTCCCTGCACGTGGCCTGCCACTGGTTTGTGTTTCATCCTCCTCCTTTGTCCCAAGCAGGGGCGCCTCTAGGCATAGGCAGTACAGGCCATTGCCTGGAGTTCCATTGGTCCTGGAGGGCGCCATGTTGCTGGATTAAGCCCCACTCCCCGTAAGTTGCAGGCAGCTGCCACCTCTGTGCCTTGTGCACCCTTCTTTCCCCCTTTGAGCCTCCTTCTGTCCCATTTGTGCCTCCTTCAGTCTCTTGTGCCATGTCTAATCTTCTATTTCCCTTTGTGCATCCTGTCTTCTTGTGCCTCCTTCAGTCCCTTGTGCCACGTCTGATCTTCTGTTTCCCTTTGTGCATCTTGTCTCCATGTACCTCCTACAGTCCCCCTGTGCCACCTCTGCCTCCTTGTGTGCCCCTTTATGTCTCCTTATGTCCCCTTTGCCTTTATTTGTCCCCTTGTGCTACCTCTGCCCCCATGTTCCTCCTTCAGTCCCACCATGCCTCCTGTCTCCCTTTGTGCCTCCTGTCTCCATGTGCCTCCTCTGTTCCCTGTGCCTTGCTCTGTCCTCGTCATCCTTCTGTGCCCCTTTGTGCCTCCTGTCTCCATGTGCCTCCTTACATCCTCTTCTGCCATCTTCTGTCCCCCATTTGTGCCTCCTTCTGTCCTCCTTTGTGGATAGGTGCTTTCTTTCTTATAGGTGCAGGCAGGTGTCAGGGCTATGGGAAGGTAGGGGGGAGCCCTGCCTATGTGTATTTTCTGTTGAAACGCCATGGGGAGGGGGTGCTACAGGTTTTCTCGCCTGAAGTGACAAAATGGCTAGAGGCACCCCTGGTCCTAAGGCTCCACCTCCCTAAATGCCCATCGGCTCTCTATTGAGGACAGAGCACAGACCGTTGGCAAGCCATGTGCAGGCAGATTGTATGTATCACGCTTGGCCTGACTGAATCCTGCAGTACCCCCCCCCCCACCCCCACCCTTAGCATGTGCCAACAACCCCCAGGCAGTCAAGGTCAGCCAGCCTAGAAGGCAAAGTTGCCATAAGGGGTCTGTGCGGTACCGTAACTTTTCAAGCACCCAGACTGTCTACAGGCCCCATAAAGCAGTATTTCTTGTATTACCTTGATGAAGGCCTAACTGGAGGTGTGTTTGGGGCGTGGCTGGAGGTGTGATAAAAGCATGACTGAAGGTGTGGTGAGGGCGTGGCTGGAGATGTAATAAAAGTATGACTGGAGGTGTGGTGAGGGCGTGGCTGGAGATGTAATAAAAGCATGACTGGAGGTGTGGTGAGGGCGTGGCTGGAGATGTAATAAAAGCATCATTGGAAGTGTGGTGGGTGTATGGCTTTTGCCTAATGATATCTGTACTAAAAAGCGTTCCTCTTTCTCATCTCAGAAAGTTGGTCGGTAGATTAACTGATAAAGAATTGTAATGATTGGTGTAACACAGAGAGGGTCTGATTACCGGTGATCTGCAGTATCACCCAGAATGCAGATATATACCCGATTATTGATGATCTGCAGTATCACCAATAGTCAGATATATCTCTAACCTCTGGACACCTGAGTAATATGAGTGTTTGGTGCAACCGTATACTTTGAGGAGAGCACCCGCGTAGAGGGTGCTAGGCAGCACGAGATACTGCTTAGAGAACAGGTTCCTTCCACTGATCTGCTGCTCCCCAAGGGGCGGAGCCAGGCTGAGAGTGGGAAGGATCAGAGGGTGAGTGACACCAACAGGTCTGGGAACTATCTCCCAACAGGGAAGATAGTTTGAGGTCGGACAGGCCAGGTCGATAACACACAGACAGATAAAGTACAGAGACAGGAGACAGATGCGGAATCCTAAGACTAGCAGAGTTTGGCAACAGAGTATCAGATATAGCGAAGTACTTAATCAGAGATCAGAAGAATGGTCAGGAGAGCAGAAGGTCATAACGAATAATCAACAATTCCTAGACTAAGGTGTGAGTTCCTTGATCATCGACACCTTGGAAACTGGTCTAGATAATAACACAATGATAACCGAATTCCCTAGACTAAGGTGTGAGTTCCTTGGTCATCAACACCTTGGAAACTGGTCTAAAGTAACACAGATACTGACAAGGTCTGAGTGCTACCACGTAGTGATCGCAACGCCAGACAACAGAGAAATGACCAGCACCCAGTATATATACACCAGCGCTCTCCTGCGCCTCCCCTAAGTGCTGGACCAATGAGAACTGAAAGAATTGTCAGCTGACCGGCCTGGTCAGCTGACACCCCTCTGGCTGTCATAAATGCTCTGCCTCTCCGCGCGCGCACGCGTCCTTCTGAACCAGTGTGGACTATGAGTCCCAGCCACACCAGACATGTGTTGTAAAGCCTCTGATGTTTTGGATGCGGAATCCGCCGCACCGCTATCTGAGCGTGCGGCGTTTCCTCCGCGTTTAGCAGGACAGAAGTAGGCCTATGCTTGCAAACCGCCGCGTCGGACGCGGAATCCGACGCCCCGCTCTCTGGGCATGCGGCGGTTTCTCCGCGTTCCGTCAAGCCAGTGAATGCAGATCCCTGCGCGCAAGCTGCCATGTTGAACGCGGAATCAGCCGCCTTACGCTGAGTACCTGCGGCGGCTTTTCCGCGTTTTCTCACAAGAATGAGTTCTAACCATCTGTCCACTAGCAGAGGTGCTAGAATAGGAGCTGGGATGACAAGCCTGCCTGCAGGGCAGATGTCTCCACTGTGTGTAGGCCTCTACTGACAGGAAGTCCTATGGATAAACGATTCAGTGACTCCAGACAGGAAAAGGAGTCAGTGCAGGCCATCTTTTAATTACTTAGAGAAGGGAAATTGAAATAACTGATTTTTGAATAAAAAAAGTAACAGTACTTGACCAACCCCCTGGGGATTCCATTTTCATGTGTGAACACAAGCTCCATTGTAGTGCGGTCTGAGCTGCTATGCCCATCCGGTGAAACACAATGTAGGAATCTGCGGACAGTTGGTGCAGCTGTGCCTGTGGGTCACTCTGAACATTTTCCAAGATGTGGAGGATAACATTTTATACCATTTTTATTGAGTCCTCCATGATTCACTACCCGTGGTGACAAGATGGGGCTGGTCGGAAACAAAACTGGTTGAAAGGCTGGTTTATAGAGCAAGTATGCAAGTGGCAGAGGAGTTACGGGTGGAAACTGGTGGGATGAGTCATGTGTGGGCTCCTAATGTCCATTTCTACCAAAGTTTAGTGTTCTAATCTCTCTCCAGCATTGGATCTCTGAATGGTCCACTGATAATGTCATGTGGGTAGAACCAGGGCTGGTTCTATCTACAATGGGGCCTTGGGGTAAAAGTAACTTGGGGACCCCCCTGACTTATCCCTTGCAACCAAATCAACCCCAGGGTCCCTGAGCCATCTACCAGGCCCAATCTAAGCCCCCATGAGACAATATCATTAGGTGTCTCATCATACATCCCCTAGAAAGCATTTTTAGGGTTCCCATTATTTACCTCCTTCTTACCCTTTATGGAGTATACACACAGCATCCCAGCTCTCATGGGTCATCATAGCTGGAGGAAGGGGGGGGGGGGGGTTAGGGGGGGTTCGGCACCTACAGGCTCTGAGGCCCTGGGGCAATTGCCCCCTTTGCCTCTATGGAAGCACCGTCGCTGGGTAGAACTAAAAGTGTATTTGAAAACCTTTGAATTTGGATTATGTTTCAAGGAAACAAAAGGGTGGAGGATAGCTACGAAGCAGTATTATGCCCCCACCCACCACCTGCAAAACATTGTAGAGGCTCCTCCAACATTCCCACCCCTTCCCTATGGTAGCTCCCATTGCTTGGTGGCGCAGTGTAACAAGTGTCACCTTGCCACCATGATCCCTTCTTGTAACAGTGTGGCCACTTTGACTCCACCACCCTTAACAAGTGTGACCATAACATTACCTGCTGTGGGCAGGAGGACCTTCCACCTAAGGAACCTCATACCTCCAGCAGATCTTCCAACCCTAGTTTATGTCTTAATCACATCCCAGTTGGACTACTGCAATTTTTACAGCCTCACCCTAGGTGCAATTTAGCCTAGAAACTGCCCTGTCAGTTCCATCCCTGGGAGCATTTAGGTCCAAACTGAAAAGCTACCCGTTCAGTCATTAGGCATTTATGAACACCTGACTATTTCCTCCATAACATGGTCCAACCTGCAACCATGTATTGATCTAAGACATATCTATGTGCTTTGAGTCTTATGAGAGAAAAACACTTTACAAATGTTATATTTTATTGCATTGATGAAATTAGAACTCTACTGTACAGTGTAATGAATAGCAGCATGGCAGCGGCGGTGGATGGTGTTACCACCGCAGCTGCTTCTGATTCACTGCCTGCCAGTCTTCCCGCACCTCGGGCGTCTAGCACGCCGAGGTCGGGTGTCTCTGCTGCTCACAGGGTTGCATTAGCTCACCGTCAGGATCTTTATGCCAGGAGGAGGCGCGTCAGCTGACCGGCTGGTCGGCTGACGTCATCGGGTACGCTCGCCGCTGCTGATTGGGGGAAGTGCGGTGGGTGGGCGTGCCTCAGGGGTCTCCTCTGCTTCTTAAGCACGGCGGATTCAGTGGCAACTTGTCTGCTGTTGCGAATACTTGGTGTTAGCGCTCAGACCTTAGATAGATCCGGTGTGCTTTGATCCGGGAGGAAACTGGGGATTTCACACAGTATAGGATTGAATTGATAGCCATAATTATAATCATGTATTGTATTATCTGTTATGACTCTTGCTCGTTCTGACTATTCTTACTGTCAGTGATTTTGTACTTCTACCCATCTGATCTGGTTGCCGACTCTGCCTGTTATAACCTTCTTGTCGCTGCTTTCTGACTTTGTACCGTATCTGCCAGTCTGTTGCCAAACTCTGCTAGTCTGACTACTCTACTCTCACCAGAGGGGCCTATTCTCCGTTGAGGGGTTTGGTACTGTTAGTGCCCACCAGCTCCTCTGGTGAGGCATTGTCATACCTATCAGTACTATTGTTGCCCCAAGCACTACACCTGTTACACCATCTGTATTTGTTGTCACGGCAGCTTCTGATATACCAGTATTATAGGTGATTCTGCAGATCACTTTATAATCAGGTATATATCTGCAATATAGGTGATACTGCAGATCACCTAATAATCAGAATTCTGTCTCTTGCTTACACAAATAGTTACATACAGCCCTGTGACTATTGCTGTGGAAGTTCTACATAATAAAAATAGCATTTTAGTAGAGTCTTGGTTATCCAGCATGGACAGAGATCAGCTGATGCCAGATAAGTGGGCTTTCTGGTTGCTTGAGACTCAATGTTAAAAATAGGCCTAGCTAATACTGTACTATACCCCACTCTACTCTATATACGGTACATACCATGGATTATGTATTAAATGTTAAAATACAGTAATTGGAAGTATATTAGCCTTGGAGGGCCGTGTAACCCAATCTTTAAGTACTGTAGTGCCCACAAACAGCCTAAGAAGTTGGCCTTCACCATGGTGAGTACTGCCGGCGATTTGTGCTGATTGGTTGAGTTCCGGATAACCTGGACTCTGCAGTAATAGCTTATTTTTACTGACACTACAGATAAGATAAAGCCCTCATTGTTTTTGAAAAACAAAAAGGGACACTGGGAGCCAATAGTGTAGCATGTTAAAATGCCAGAAGATGATTGATGACTAAAGTCAACGTACAAAGTATACTCACAAACGTGGTTTACCACAATGGCAACCACTGTATAGGCAGGTGGGGAGATTACTCTAGACTAGACTAGACTAGAACTAGACAATAACAGATTGTGTGAACCGATATCAGGATAAAACGTTTTAAAAGCCTTTAAAAGGAGGAGGTAGTGGTGGATTCCCTCCCCAAAAGTAGACACAATTTCTGTGGATTTTTAGCTAACATTCAATTTATTCACATACTCTACAGCAGTGTTCCCCAATCCTGTCCTCAAGTACCACCAACACTGCATGTTTTGTGGAAATTCACAGAGGTAGTTTGTTGTTTTTTGTTGACTAAAAATCAACAGAATCTGTGTCTACTTTTGTGGAGGTAAGTCCACCACTACTTCCTCCTTTTAAATGGCTTTTAACACGTTTTATCCTGGTATTGGCACCTCTGTTCACACAATCAATCATTGTGTGTATAAAGGACTTGGTGCCAGAGGTGGACTCATGACTCATGCCAAAGAAACAATATGGAGGTCTGGCTACCTCTATTGGTTTGGCATTACAAACCTATTTTCTCTTTCTACAAGTCCAGAAGGACCTTCCATCCTCAGGAAATGTTCTCAGGCTACAGAAACGTCTGCCTCAAAGGAAAAATAAAGATCTGTGTTTAATTTAGACGTTATTTCCCAAGTGTGCAGAGCACCCGTCAGGGCCCAGCGTTGGCCAACGGCCAGAGTACCCGGACGATTCTCATAGACTGTGCGTCTGGAGGCCAGCCAGCTCCCATGAGTCAGCTTCGGAGAAGGGAATGACAGCTCTGCGTCACATGGCGAGGGGACTGACGGTGACAATGTCCGGGACGTCTTACTACATCACAGGGATCTGGGGGGGTTCGTCATTTCCACTAAGGCAAGGGAACTTCACAACAAACACAGGAGGAAACCGTAAATGATCCTCAGCGTAAGACGAAGACAGCTTGGACCAATCAAGACACGGGAGCTAACCCTGCCATTTGCGCAACAGCGTCGGAATTGTGAACGTTGAGCTGTCTCATCGTCCTCGGAGAGGCACAAGCTGGAGGCATCCTGTACAGTTTATTAGGGCACTTTAAAGAGGAACTGAAGTTAAAATAACATAATGGATAAAACTGTTAATTTTTTGCAACATTTAATCATAAATTATTTAGTCAGTGTTCGCCCATTGTGAAAACTTTCCTCTTCCTGATTTACATTCTGAAATGTATCATAGGTGGCAACATCTGTAGTCCTGTCCAGGGCTTTGGAGTCAGAATCAAGGAGCGGAGCAATTTTTGGATACCTGGAGTTGGTGGTTTCATTAACTGACGAGTCAGAGTCATGGGCATAACAATCACTCCTGCGACCTCTGCCATCACAGGGGGACACGGAGGCTTTGGAAGCCCCTCCTCCTCCCTCTCCCAACCCCAACTGCACCCAATTAGTAGAGGTGGCCCGAACCTCCGATTTTAGGTTCGCGAACCTCCCGTGAAAGTTCGGTTCGTGCGAACTTTCGCGAACCGCAATAGACTTCAATGGGGAGGCAAACTTTGAAAAATAGAAAAATTTATGCTGGCAACAAAAGTGATGGAAAAGATGTTTCAAGGGGTCTAACACCTGGAGGGGGGCATGGATGAGTGGGATAAATGCCAAAAGTCCCGGGGAAAAATCTGGTTTGGACGCAAAGCAGCGTTTTAAGGGCAGACATAACATTGAATGCTAAATTGCAGGCCTAAATTGCTTTCAAACATCTTGCATGTGTATACATCAATCAGGGAGTGTAATTAGAGTAATGCTTCACACTGACACACCAAACTCACTGTGTAACGCACCGCAAACAGCTGTTTGTGTAGTGACGGCCGTGCTGGACTGGTGCGCACCATGGCGAGATTGCTCTTTCTCCCTCAGTGATGTCAGGTACTGCCTTATCAACTTTCGATGGTTCTTTCTCTATCATTGTTAAAGCTTACATCTATTTTTTTTTTAAATATTCACGTAGCTAGGTGGGTGCACTGAACACAACAAGTAGGTATATGCAGTGACGGGTATTACAATGTGCACCTGTCACACACAGACAGGTAGTGGACAGGCACAGTGACACTGCATGCGCTCAAATCACGTAGGTAGGTGGGTGCACTGTGAACAACAGGTAGGTAGGTATATGCAGTACTGGGTACTACAATGTGCACCTGTCACACACAGACAGGTAGCAGACAGGCACAGTGACACTGCGTGCGCCCAGCTCTCGTAGGTACGTGGGTGCACTGTGAACAGGTAGGTATATGCAGTACTGGGTAGTACAATGTGCACCTGTCCCACACACAGGTAGTCACTGAATGTGCTGGGCAGGGCAGCGGCACACACAGTATGAATTAGCAAGGCTGTCTATGCAACACAAGTGTCAGTGGGACACACAGAAAAAAAAAATAGATCAGAAGAACAGGATTAGCTCTCGAAAGAGCTGTTGTGGGGTGCTATTTTAGCAATAAGAATCAGCAAGGAGCAAGCTAACAAGCCTACAAGAGCCTAACTAATCTTTCCCTATGAGAGTCTGCAGCAGCAGCAGCAGCTGTCCCTTCTCTATTTACTGATGGCACGTGAGTGAGTGTTCCATGTGTAACATCCATGTACAGCAGCCCCCTCCCATTCCATGTGCAGCCCCCTCTTCCATGTGTATCCATGTACAGCAGCCCCCTCCCATTCCATGTGCAGCCCCCTCTTCCATGTGTAACATCCATGTACAGCAGCCCCCTCCCATTCCATGTGCAGCCCCCTCTTCCATGTGTAACATCCATGTACAGCAGCCTCCTCCTATTCCATGTGCAGCCTCCTCTTCCATGTGTAACATCCATGTACAGCAGCCCCTCCCATTCCATGTGCAGCCCCCTCTTTTATGTGTAACATCCATGTACAGCAGCCCCTCCCATTCCATGTGCAGCCCCCTCTTCCATGTATAATATCCATGTACAGCAACCCCTCCCATTCCATGTGCAGCCCCCTCTTTTATGGGTAACATCCATGTACAGCATCCAGGAATCCAGCCCTGATTCTAAAACTAGGAAAATTACTAAAAATGGGTATCCTGCCTAATTTACTGCATTCTTCTATATATCACTAGAGTGCCTCTTTAATGTGAATCTATTATTGCATAAATAGAGAACTTCCTGATGCGCTTTAACACATAAGTTCTGTAGTGCGCAGCTTCAAATGTATAAATACTCGGTTAGGTCAGAACATATTTGTTTAAAAAGTGAGCACATCCAAGGATAGTGTGAGAATTTGGCAAATAAAAAGTTTCCTGTTTCTGATCCAACGGAATATTAACTACATATGGGAGAAAAGAAAGAAATACCGGCTTATTATCTGTACAAGAAATGTTCTTTATGGAAGGACAAGCCGTGAGCGTGCTGCTTGCCTATCCCTAGAGGTGCTAAAAGTGGCTGGATAGTGTACTGGTTAAAGGGACCCTAAACAGAGGTGAAAAAAAGCAAAAGTGGCCGGATAGTGTACTGCTTAAAGGGACCCTAAACAGAGGTGAAAAAAAGCAAAAGTGGCCGGATAGTGGACTGCTTAAAGGGACCCTAAACAGAGGTGAAAAAAAGCAAATCTGGACTTACCTGGGGCTTCCTCCAGCCCCCGTAACCCGCGAGGTCCCTTGGTGTTCTCTAGGTACCCTTTGTGGTGGCTCTAGTATGTGCGTGACATTGGCCGGAGTCTCACACCTGCCAGTAGGACGGCGCCCATGCGCTGTCCAGGCACGGGTGCAATGACGCACCGAGTGCCTAGATTGGGCCACGCATGCGCAACTTCCCCTGAAGTCACCAGGTTTACACGGAGGGGACCCAGAGGATACCAAGGGACCTCGCAGGCTAAGAGGGGCTGGAGGAAGGATTTCCCTTTTTTACCCCTGCTCAGGATCCCTATAAGGGCTCCGCCTCTGACACAGGAGACCTGGGTTAAAATTTCGGCTTTTCCAGTTCAGTAAGCCAGCACCAATTCAGTAAGGAGACCTTAGACAAGACTCCCTAACACTGCTACTGCCTACTGAGTGCGCCAGGAGAAAAGCACAATATAGTGTCTTGTGTTGTCTAAAAGCAAATTCACCTCGCTTAGCAAACTGAAGGCTGGGAAATGTCATCTTCTTTTTCTAAGTGATTAGCGATCTCATTTAGCAGTGCTGGCAGTATTCCCCCGTGTCTGCATGAGGCTCCTCCCATAACATAACGCTGTAATAGAATATGAATGGTCTTCTTCTCAAAGGGACAGTGAGCACAGTAATCGGCTGTGTTCTATGTAAAGTGCTGTTGAAGAGCTGTAAGGCAGTGGCCTAGCATAAAGGATGTGACTGCAGCAGGGTCCCCAGACCTGAGAAACCTGCATGGGGCACTCCTCCACTGGCTGCCTCAGGGCCGGCCCGCTCATGAGGCGGGGTGAAACATTTGCCTCAGGCGGCAAATCTGGGGGGGCGGCACCCGTCTGTCCATGAATGCTGGGGGCCGCCCGCCGAGCTGGAGGGGTAGCTGGCAGAAAGGGGGTATTGGGTCGGACCACCCCTCCCTCGCCTGGGTCCCCCGATCTGCGCTCCTCCTCCAGCGTTAAGTACCAGCGTGCATATGATTAAGAGGCAACGGGCGGGGAAATCACTCACCTCTTCCGCGTTCCATCGTGTGCTCCACTGACGTCACTTCCGGCAACGCCGCCCACTGTAATGTAAGTGGACGGCCTTACAGGAAGTGACGTCAGTGGAGCGCACAATGGAACGCGGAAGAGGTGAGTGATTCCCCCGCCCGTTGCCTCTTAATCAAATGCACGCTGGTACTTAACGCTGGAGGAGGAGCACAGATCGGGGGACCCAGGCGAGGGAGGGGGGGCTCCGACCCCCCCTCCCCACCGCTAGGCCCAATACCCAATTTCTGCCCGCTACCCATCCAGCTCGGCGCCCCACCCACCCATGGCTGGGGGCGGCGATTTTTTTTCTAATTTTTTTCTAATTTTGCTGGCGGCAAAATGTCTAGGGCCGGCCCTGGGCTGCCTTAGCTTCTTATTGGTCCGGTGCTGGTAAAGATCACCTCTATAGCTGCTTTGAATTTCGGTATTATTTTCAATCCTGTGCCAGACTATGTCCGACATTGGCCCTTTCCAGCATAGGTCCAATATCTGACAGTCCAAAACAAGTACAATGGCTGTCGCTAGGGGGCGCTGTTGCCAGATAAAACACGGCACCATGCTAAGCTGCGCAATAACGCTGACGCACGTGCAGTGGGTGGGGGTGGAGCTACAGTGCATGCACTGGTGCCGACCCCCTCCCCCACTGATGCCTAATTGCCTCCTCGCTCTATGTCAGATCTCCCTCTGGCTCTTCCCTCTTCAGGGAAGTGTGTGTGTGTGTGTATCCCCACACAGCAGAAAAAAATATGAAGTGCCGGGGTGGGGGGCGCGTTTGGTGATCAGAGAATTGGATTGGAAAGGGTTAATATATGTATTCCATACGGATATGCTGCTCGGCTAAAGTCAAGGGGTGAGGGATAACATCCGGCGCATGAGGGAGCGTTGTCCTGTGTGGCAGGTAAGTAAGAGTATAAAGCATACTGGGCTTGATTACATTTGATTCAAGACAAATAGCATGCCTTATCAGAGATACCACGCCTTATAAGAGTTAACACACCTTGTCAGAGTAGCATAGCGAGCGCTACGAACGTATGCCTGCTAATTGGCAGTGACGAGACCTCCACTCGTCCTGCCCTGAGCCCCTCCAGTCACTTTAAAGGACATAATCCCCGCACTTTGATTGGCCCAATAGGCTGCCTGTCAAATTTTGTGTCAAGTGACAGGCAGCCTATTGGGCCAATCAACGTGCGGGGATAATGTCCTTTAAAGTGATTGGACCCTCGTGGAGCTCTCGTCATTGCCAATTAGCAGTTCATAGCGCGCTATATACTACTCTGATAAGGCACGTTAACTCTGATAAGGCATGTCAACTCCAAAAAGGCGTTTGAACTCTGATAAGGCATGCTATTTGTCTTAGTGAATAAAGCCCACTGTGTCTGTCGCTCATCATTCAGTGATCTGGTGTGGCGGCTAAATGACATGTACCAGCTGTACACATTGGTCGTTAGGGCAACAGTTCGGGGAGTGAGTCCTGTATAGACATGGTGTTCAGAGGTAGCCGAGCAGCATTTACTGTTGTATGGATAGGGGTGACAGGTGACGGATGACTAAGTTATGTCCTGCAGCGCAGAACATACAAGAAGAAAAGAGAAAACGCTCTTTCATCATTTAGCGTCGTTCCGTAGCAGATTGCTAACCATCATCGTGGGTCTGCTGTACACAAAATGGCGCTGAACGATTGCCTCTGGGGATGCTTATCTAGTTTGTGTACAAAGCTAAAGAGCTAGATTACTCCATTATGTATTTTATCTCTCAAATCCTCCAGTTTCAGTTTAGGGCGAAGCAACTATCGTGAAAAATCGTAAAATTTAAACTATATACATGTAAAATGTACATTTCTCCCAGAGTAAATTGTACTGTAGATTACTTTTTTCCTATGTTGCTATCACTCACAGGAGGTAGTGAAAATGTGACAGATCCGTAAGGATTTGGACTAATCCATTTCCTAATGGGGGATTCTCAGATATTTATTTACAAAAGCAGTTACTGAACAGCAGTTACTTAGTCCCACTGCCAAAATAGTGTGCAAGCGAGTAGGCAGGCTGACCAGCATCTTTGCAGGAATCTTTTCCAGGAAGTGTTTTTTTAAGCAACAAAGCGAATACTGAGAATGTCCCATGAGGAGATTGACTAATCTAAACTTTTTCAGATTTGTAAATCACAGCAACAGAGGAAAAAAGTAATTAATAGTGCATTTTACTCTGTTGTAATGTACATTTTTTTTGTATGTATCTTACATTTTACAGTTTGTTTGGTGGTCTTTTAACCGCTTCTGGACCGCGCTAATTGAAATCTTCACACTGTTTGGGACCTGTTATCCCTGCCAGGGCATAGATTTCAATTAGCCCGCCGCAAGCTACCGCCGCCACCACTGATCGCGCCGCTCTCCTGTCGCTGCAGCCCACTCTCCCTGCCATCGCTATGACGGCAGAGCTCTGTGAGCTGGTCAGGAGCCGATATCGCTGCCTCCTGACCATGTGATCACTGAGAGACAATCTTATTGGCTCACATTGATCACAGAGTCACAAGCCAATGAATCGGCTCCTGACCGGCTCACAAAGCTCTGCATTCATAGCGACAGCTGCAGAGCGAGTGAGTTTCAGCGATGGGAGAGCAGCGCGATCGGCGGTAGTGGTGAGTCCATGCGTTGTGACATTGGTAGGCCCTGTTTCTTTGTATCAGTGGTCTTTGGCCCTTAAAGGACCTCTGTCGCGAAAATCTTAAAATTTAAAATATATGTAAAAATATACAATTAAGTAGTGCAATTCTTACAGAATAATATGAGCCATAAATTACTTTTCTCCTATGTTGCTGTCACTTACAGTAGGTAGTGGAAATCTGACAGAACTGACCGGTTTTGGACTAGCCCATCTCCTCATGGGGGAGCACAGGAATTTCTTTATTTTCAAAATGCACTTAGTGAATGGCTGTTGCTCCGTCCAACTGCCCAAAAAAGTGTACGGTGAGCAGGGAGGCTGGCCAGCATCTCTGTACATCTTTTTCAGGGAGTGTCTTTATAAAGGATAAAGGCCATGCTGAGAATCCCCCATGAAGAGATGGACTAGCCCAAAACCTGTCAGTAATGTCAGATTTCTACTACTTACTGTAAATGCCAGCAACATAGGAGAGAAGTAATTTATGGCTCATTTTACTCAGGAAGAAACATACTTCTTATTTGTATGCGTTTTAAATTTTAACATTTTAGCGACAGTTCCTCTTTAACCACTTGAGGACCGCAGTGTTAAACCCCACTAAAGACCAGGTAATTTTTCTCTAAACCGCTAAGGAGCTTTAACCTCCTTAGCGGTTTAACCCATTTATACATTACCCTGCCTGGATCCAGCGATCGCGCAGCCTCCCTGCACAGCTCCGGTCTCTCTATGGGGAGGATCGGGTTTGCGCATGATGTCATGATGCCAGCGACGTCATGTGCGTTCCTCACCATAGTGAAGACCGGAGCTGTCCGGGGAAGCTGCACGATCGGTGGAACCATGCAGGGCAATGTATAAACTGTTTGGATCGGGGGGTGCCGGACACTTTTACTAGCTAGCCTATTGCTAGCTAAAGGTTTTCCAGCTATTATTGCACATTTATTCATCCTGGGGAACAAAGTCACATAAACTCCTGAGCGGCGTTATGTCCAGGAGGTTAAAGAGGATCTGTACCATGAAAAGATCCCCTGGGGGGTACTCACCTCGGGTGGGGGAAGCCTCCGGATCCTAATGAGGCTTCCCACGCCGTCCTCCATCCGTCAGGGGTCTCGCTGCAGCCCTCCATGGAGTCCGTGCAGCGGTGACGTCAATATTTACCTTCCTGGCTCCTGCGCAGGCGCTCTGACGGCTGTCGGCTCCGAACTACATGGAAATACCCGATCGCCGTCGGATCTGCTCTACTGCGCAGGCGCAAGTTTCCGGCGCCTGCGCAGTAGAGCGGACCCGAATGAGATCGGGTATTTCCGTGTAGTTCGGAACGGAAAGCCGCCACAGCACCCCCCGCTGGAGCCAGCAAAGGTAAATATTGAAGCTACAGTCGGCACAGTCGCCGGCTGTTCGGAGGGCTGCGGCGACACCCCCGTGGGACAGAGGACGGCGTGGGAAGCCTCATTAGGATCCGGAGGCTTCCCCCACCCGAGGTGAGTACCCCCCAGGGGAGGTTTTTAATGTTACAGAGTCTCTTTAAGGCCAAGCTGCAGGGCCGCACAACTCAACACACAAGTGATTTCCCCGCCCACCACCACCACCACTACCACCTTTCTTGGTGGGGTCTGACCGCTTCCCCCAGTGTTTATTTATTTTTTTTGTAAATATTTTTTGCATTATTTTTAAAATAAATTTCCTTATTTATTTTTTCAAACTCTCTCCCTCCCCCAGCCAGCCAATAGCGGCGATCGGCTGTCATAGGCTTCAGCCTATGAGAGACGATTGCTCTCCTGTGTCCCAGGGGGACAGCCATGTCATGACGCGGTCGGCAAGTGGTTAAGGGGCCAGAAACCGCTGGTACTGAAGTGGTTAAACAACAGTGTCATTTCACGGGACGGAAAGAGCAATAAAGATCCGGAGCGTCACAATTGGGAATCGGCAGATTTTGTTAAACCTCTCTAGACGGCCTCAGCAGCCCCCCAACGCTTGGTAGAATTCAGTAGGCTGGATTGTTTGGCTTAGAAGTTCATGCTCCCCCGGCCCACTCTGCTGGTTCTCACTGGGAGAGAGGAGCAGCCAGCGGCTTAATCAGAACCCCATGTGGAGCGAGAGAGGATGTGGGGACGAGGGGGGTGGTTCTGGCCGGGAATTAGGAAAACAGCTGGATGGTAATGTGATGAAGCAGAGACAGTACCGCCGGCTCTGCCGGATGAGCATAGCATAGAGGAGAGCCGTGTTCTGACAGCTCGCCAGTGGTGTGCCACCTCCAGGAGACCAGAGCTACCCTGTCTGTTAATCAGATTGCTGGGATCTCTGCATAGCTTTCTGGATTTATTACATACATTAAAGAGGCCCTGTAGTGACATATAGTAGAATGCTGTAAATTATTCAGGATACCCACTTTTACAGTAATTATCTGGTTTCAATATCAGAAAGTAACACTTCCTATATCTTATCTTACTAATATTATAAATGTGAAAGTTTAGATGTTTGTTACTCAATCACGCAACAATAGCTAAACGGATTTGAATGAAACTTGGCACACACATAGTACATTACCTGGAATAACATATAGGATACTTTTTATCCCCATAACCCAAAAGTGGGCGGAGCCAAATACATATTTCACTGGGAAAATGTAAACTGCAGCCATTCTTACACTGTTAATGGTAGGGTTCCCAAACTTTGCACAGTTGGCCACTGGGTGACTGGGATTAATTTTCAGAAAAGTAGGTGGAGCCTATAAAAGCCAATCAAAATTCAACTATTGATTTTCAAGCGAAATATTTAATTGCTACCATTCTTGCACTGTTAATAGCACAAGCCTCAAACCTGGTACAGTTGGTCATTGGGTGACTAGGGTTCAAATTCAGAAAAAGGGGTGGAGCCACAAACAGCGAATCAGATTTGTTTCATTTCAATGCAAATTATTGATGCCAAGCTAACAAACTTGGTCATTGAGTAATTGTGCGTTAGGGTTAGAAAAAGTGGGTGAAGCCAACACCAGCCAAATACATACCCGGGCAACACCGGGTCATCAGTGGGTGGAGACAAATACACATTTAATTTAAACTGCAGCCCTTCTTCACTGTTTATGGCAGGGTTCTCAAACTTTGCACAGTTGGCCACTGGGTGACTGGGATTAATTTTCAGGGAAGTGGGTGGAGCCTACAAAAGCCAATCAAAATTCACCTATTGATTTTTAGGGGGAATTTTTCATTGCTGCCATTCTTGCACTGTTAATGGCACAAGCCTCAAACCTGGTACAGTTGGTCATTATGTGACTGATGTTCAAATTCAGAAAAAGGGGTGGAGCCACAAACAGCTAATCAGATTTATTTCATTTCAATGCAGGTTATTGATGCCAAAGTCCGCAAAGCTCACAAACTTGGTCATTGAGTAATTGTGTGTTAGGGTTAGAAAAAGTGGGAGGAGCCAACACCAGCCAAATACATACCCGGGCAATGCTGGGCCATCAGCTAGTATATATACATACATATTGCTGCATATTGGCATGTAACCCCACCTTTCCAGTGATGTTTAGCCTAGGCTGTTAAGTTATGCAGAATTCTCCTCCCAGAGCATTTTGGGAGATCAGGGCCCTAATTTAATTCAGTTTTTTTTTTCACTTTCGATTGACTTCTGGCGGAAGTCGGTCAAAATAATTGATCAGGGATGCTGGAAAATCTCGGCTGCATTTGCTTGATCAGGAAAAGGCGTTCGCGACAGCCGACAGACCACTGGCTGGTGGTCTGGTAATTTGGTCGTGGGCCAAATTACTTATTTTAAGATTTATTGAACAGTCTAAGTGGCGTAACTATAGCCTGCTTCTCCCCCTTTTGCAGAGTAGTGCAGTGGAGCAGTTTAATATTTACCGGTCCCGGGGCTGCTACTGCAGAAACTCTCTAAGATGAAATGTAGCCAAGGCAAGATGCTAGCCACACGAGGGCGTTTGGAGGGTCATTTTGCAGGGGTTCCCTGGTTCCCATAGGCTGTTGCTGCACCCCACCTCAAACAGACAATATTGTTTCAACTAGAAACTGCTCCTCTGAATGGGAAGGCAGTGTGCTGTCATTCTGTTGCTGACAGGCCTGGATTTACATCACAGGAGCCTATAGGCACTGATCTCCTGGCACCCTCCTGGCAAGTGTGCTGGCTGTCTCAGCTGTCACTTCTCCCTTACTTCCCTTGCCCATTATAGGTAGCTACAGGTGCCCCTAAGTATTAAAGGACCTCTGTTGCGAAAATCCTAAAATTTAAGATACATGTTAACATCTACAAATAAGAAGTACGTTTCTTCCAGAGTAAAATGAGCCATAAATTACTTTTCTCCTATGTTCCTGTCACTTACAGTAAGTAGTAGAAATCTGACATTACCAACAGGTTTTGGACTAGCCCATTTTCTCATAGGTTTTTAAGGTTTTTATTATTTTTAAAAGCACTTAGTGAATGGCAGTTGCTCCGTCTAACTGCCCAAAAAATGTGCAGCGAGCAGGGAGGCTGTCCAGCATCATTGTATAAATCTTTTTCAGAGAATGTCTTTATAAAGAATAAAGGCCATACTGAGAATCCCCCATGGGATGGAGATGGACTAATCCAAAACCTGTCGGTAATGTCAGATTTCTTCTGCCTACTGTAAATGACAGCAACATAGGAGAAAAGTAATTCATGGCTCATCTTACCCTGGGAGAAATGTACTTCTTATTTGTATGTGTTTTAAATGTTAAGATTTTCGCGACAGTTCCTCTTTAAGTAGCAAGAGCTGTCCAATGTGTTAAGCAGCTAGAGGTGCCCCCAAGTATTAGGTAGCTAGAGCTGTCTACAACTGAAAGGAGATGTGATGCCAAGACCAGGGTGAGTAACCTCTCATTTACACTCCATTTGGGACTCTGCATAGGTAAGGCAGGAGGGAGGCCCTTGGGGAGGGGAGTGAGCCGCCTTTTCATCATCAGGGGCCTGTAGGCATGAGCCTACACTGCCTTATGGTAAATCCGGCCTTGGTTGCTGATTACAATCATGCACCTTTGAAGCTCCAAATAGCCACATAAAATGTCAGGGAGGGCTGCATTCGGCCTGCGGGCCTGATGTTCGACACCTGAAACTCATGCCTGGTACACACGATGCAATTTTCCGTGAGATTGACAGTTGAATTGATTATTCATCTGATTTCCGATTGTTTTTCTGATCGATTTTCTATCACACACCAATTGATAATACATATCTGTTACACAATAATAAACACGAGGTAAAGCAGTAAATACTTCTCTAACAGCTAGAAAAAAGCCTCTCTGTGATGTCACTCCAGGGCAATGTCACAGGTTGTAACGCTATTAGACACAGGCCCCTCCCACCTCCTCAAACCGCAGCCAGCTGCAAAGCTTTACATTCCCGCTGCTGACACTTCAGGGGAGGAATTTAGGAAACTCGACTTCCGCCACATGTGTAGAACCTGAAATTCTATCCGCTTACTGGTGAGTTTCCCTTAGATTAGAATTTCATGATGTACTTCTTAACCTGAAAGGTTCATAAATCACAGAGCAAATCATTTACATGAAACGGTGACACCAAACGGCGTATCAAAGCGTGTGATCTCTTGGCGGAGGCTCCCGGGCCTGTAACTGTCCAGTACACGTGCAGAAATTTACATTCTGACCACATAAAGGAATGCTATCAAACCAAGCGTTCTAAAATAACAATGTACAAATAATGTCTAAGTAGCTGTGTCAACATTTTCCTACGTTTCATGTTAAATATCAGAGGCAAAATCTGTAATTCATTGTGTGAAGAATTTAAATTTTAGCCACATTTGGAATATCTCATTTGGATAGGTATGAATGTCTGCAGTCTGACATGCTAAGAACAGTGTGATATTGAAGCAGTTATATGAAAACAAAAGCCTGTCAGGTATCAGGTTTCACACACACACACACAATTACAAATGTTTATGTTGTACATAAGATACATTTCCTCTGCTCTCTGTGAGAGAAAGCTCTGCCTGTCTCTGACTGAGATCTTTGCATACACAGGGTTAACAGATGCACTGTGAGGGAATTCCCCCCTCCCCTCATGGCTCACTCTGCCATCAGATTAGAGCAGACTGATGTCAGAAGAGTGTGAAAGGAATTAGATAACAGTAAACAAAGAGATAAGGATTTAAATGTATACACCAGTACTTAGCAGCACTTCTCAAACATTTCCTATCTCAATTGAAAAAGAAAAAAAAGTTAATCGATAGTATTCCTTTAAGGTATATACAGTACTCACCTCGCGACCTAGGAAGATGGATCCCAGCGACGTCCCACAATGGTAGTGCTCCCCGATACGTCTTCCTGGCAGTTGGTATGCGTGACGTCACATGATGGCACATGACGGGCGCAAACGAGAGTTCAAGCAATCGGGGTACTTTGCGTGGGAGTCATCAAGGTTCCTAAATATCCGCCCTGACGGTCGTTATTGCCACGTGTTGCTTAGCATTGTTTGGTTAATGTTTTCACATGACATAGCACACTGGCTGGCTGTGAGTCTGCGACAAACAAACTGCTCACCCTCAGTCACTCCATTCCTCCTCAGTCAGGACAGCAGTGCCACCTCCTCCCTTCTGCTAGCAAGTCAAATGAGACACTGCTGCTCTCCTGCCTCCCCACTCACAGCCAGACTCCTCACACAGCACAACAAGCTGCTTTTCCCCAATGATGACCTCTTCACCTCGCTCTCCTCTCACTTCTCCTCCTACTCTGACTGTATGCTGTAAGGCTGCATTTCCACTTGTGCGGTGCGAATCGCCGCGGTAAAAATTCGGGTCCATGCAAATTTTCATGCATGGATGACGATGTATGCGAAATTAACCATGGCAGTGCTGGTGTGATTTTCCATTGTTTCTATGCGAATTCGCATGAAAATTCGCATACCCAAACCGCATGCGAATTTCCTATTAAATACATTGTATGCGATTCGGTATGCGTTATGCGAATTCTGATGTCTCCGCCATGCGAATTTTTTCTGCACAGAAAAACGCAAAGGAATCCTGACAAGTGAAAACAGTCCCATTCACTTGTATTGCTATGCGAATTTGCATGCGAAAAACGCATGCGAATTCGCGATAGTGGAAATGGGCCCTTAGGGCTCTTTCACATCAGACAACGCGAACAGGAGCCGTTCTCCTGCACGCGTTGTCTGCCTGCGGCGTGTCGTCGGGTATCTGCGGTGCGACGCAATCAGCGGCGGTAGCTGGTAATTAAACCCGACGGAAAACGCCGGCTCGCGGGTGCGTTGGAGGAAAAACTGCGCCCGGGTGCGTCGGAACCGCAACGCATCGAAACGCAGCGTCGAGTGTGAAAGATAAAATGAAAGTCTATGGACTTTCATCTTACCTTGGTTAACGCAAATGGCTGCCGTTTGCGTTAACGCACAAAGTCTGCCCTAATGTGAAAGAGCCCTTAGTGTTAAAGAGACACTGAAGCGAAAAAAAAATGATGATATTATGATTTGTATGTGTAGTACAGCTAAGAAATAAAACATTAAGATCAGATACATCAGTCTAATTGTTTCCAGTACAGGAAGAGTTGAGAAACTCCAGTTGTTATCTCTATGCAAAAAAAGCTATTAAGCTCTCCGACTAACTTAGTCGTGGAGAGGGCTGTTATCTGACTTTTATTATCTCAAGTGTAATTGAACTGTTTACTTTTTCTCTTCCAGAGGAGAGGTCATTTATTCACAGACTGCTCTGAAAGAATCATTTTGAATGCTGAGTGTTGTGTAATCTGCACATATTATAGAATGATGCAATGTTAGAAAAAACACTATATACCTGAAAATAAAAGTATGAGAATATTTTCTTTGCTGCTAATGTTCTAGTAATTATTCATAGTACACAACCAGTTCATTATATCATATATTTTTTTTCGCTTCAGTGTCTCTTTAACACACAGTACAAACATGTCGCCCTTGTAATCTCTGCGCCTGATGCAACTGTTTCACCTTGCATCATGAGAGAACCGGCCCTGGCGCTGCGATGCACACAGATAGCTACATTGCCAGGACTCACCCATACCGCTGGTAGATAACCAATATATATAGATAAAACAGCTCCCAGCACCAGTGATGAGTGAGAATGCCGATAATAATGACATATTCGACTTTCGAGCTAAAATGTTAAAGCGTACATCAAAAAAGGGCGCCTGGAAATTTGGTGCCCAGAAGAAGCCAATAGTGGAATATTGGTAAATGTAACAATATTCTACTGATACAGTGGAAAAAACAATAGTAAAATAAGAATAATATTAAATAACAATGTTTCACTACAGCTAACCATAACCTTATTCTAACAATGAACCCTCCCACACAACCGATGTCTAACCTTAACTCCCCCCACACAGCTAACCCCCTCCCCCTGCCTTAAAGGACAACTGAAGCAATAGGGGTATAGAAGCTGCCATATTTATTTCCCTTTAAACATTACTAGTTACCTGGCTGTCCTGCTGATCCTCTGCCTCTAATACCTTTATAGCCCCTGAACAAGCATGCAGCAGATCAGGTGTTTCTGAAAATATTGTCAGATCTGACAAGATTAGCTGCCTTGCTGATCTATTTGGCTGCAGAAAAAAAGCCTGCAACTAATCTTGTCAGATGTGACAATAATGTCAGAAACACCTGATCTGCTGCATGCTTATTCAGGGTCTATAGCTGAAAGTATTTGAGGCACAGGCAGGGGCATTTCTAGGGTCCTTGGAGATCGGGGGCACCTGTGGGCACCAGGTCGGGAGGCATATGTGCGCGCGCCGTGGCAAAAAATGGGTGTGACCATGAGGTGAGTGGGCGTGGCCATGGATGGGGCCTAATGTACATGAACTTAGCAGCGGTGTAAGCTACAGATAACGGGCTTGTCCATCGAAATATTGGATGGAGCCCCCTGTCCTTTATTTGGATAATTTACAATCAGTATAGGCATAGATCAAAGATGTATACGCACATACAATTTTGATTGGTCAATCACTGACCCCCAATTTTACCACCCCCGTGCAGTAAGTGGGCCAACAGACAATTAATTTTATGAACAGAGCTAAAATTGGCTAATCAAAATTGTATGTGTGTACCAGGCTTTACAGCTAATACTGTACATACTGAAAGTAGCAGGGATCAGCATACAATATAGCTGGTTTACAATCAGTAAAGGCACAGAGTAACACCTTACACTGTACACACTGGAGGTAAATCAGCACACAGTGCAGACACTAGAGAACAGCGTATACTGTACATACTGTAGGCAGCAGAATTCAGCACACTGCAGCTAGCGTGCCAAAAATATGAGGATCACGTTGTGCGGCGTGCTTATCGCGCCGCACCGAAAAATGGGTGGGCCATGGACCAGAATATAGGTGTGGTAACGGGTGGAGACAAATTTACATGAACCTAGCAATGGTGGGACATTAGATTAGGACAGTGGTGGCGAACCTTTTGGAGGCCGAGTGCCCAAACTGCAACCCAAAAGTCACTTATCTATCGCAAAGTGGCAACAGCAATTTAAACTAAATACTGTACAAACGTTTTAACTCATACATGAACATTATGGAAAATCCAAGTTGAAAATAAACTGTGAAGATAAACAATTTCATCCATCCTACTCCTGAAAAATGTATTCAATTTTTTATAACCTCCCAGTTTTATTTTCTGTTTTAAAAAGCTAAAAAAGTAGGTTTAATGCTATTGTCTCATATGATAAGGATTCAGCTTTTCCCATAGTCTCGCAGTTAGCAATCATGTGACCCCCAACAAGACAAATTCAGCAATCATGAGGCCCCCAACAAATCATGAGGCCCCCAACAAGACAAATTCAGCAATCATGAGGCCCCCAACAAGACAAATTCAGCAATCTTGAGGCCCCCAACAAATCATAAGGCTCCAAACAAGACAAATTCAGCAGTCATGAAGCACATAAATAGACAGCATTTCACATAAATAGGCAGAATGCCCCCTTAATATGGTAGCCCCCCAAGTTAGGTAGTGAGTGACAGGGACCCCCAGGTTAGCTAGTGAGTGACAGGCGCCTCCAGTAAGGTAGTGAGTGACAGGGACCCCGATAGTGAGTGCCAGGGAGCCCCTTTAGGTAGTGAGTGAGTGCCAGGGAGCCCCTTTAGGTAGTGAGTGAGTGCCAGGGAGCCCCTTTAGACAGTGAGTGAGTGCCAGGGAGCCCCTTCAGGCAGTGAGTGAGTGCCAGGGAGCCCCTTCAGGCAGTGAGTGAGTGCCAGGGAGCCCCTTCAGGCAGTGAGTGAGTGCCAGGGAGCCCCTTTAGGCAGTGAGTGAGTGACAGGGAGCCCCTTTAGACAGTGAGTGAGTGACAGGGAGCCCCTTTAGGTAGTGAGTGAGTGACAGGGAGCCCCTTTAGGTAGTGAGTGAGTGCCAGGGAGCCCCTTTAGGCAGTGAGTGAGTGCCAGGGAGCCCCTTTAGGCAGTGAGTGAGTGCCAGGGAGCCCCTTTAGGTAGTGAGTGAGTGACAGGGAGGCCCTTTAGGCAGTGAGTGAGTGCCAGGGAGCCCCTTTAGGCAGTGAGTGAGTGCCAGGGAGCCCCTTTAGGCAGTGAGTGAGTGCCAGGGAGCCCCTTTAGGTAGTGAGTGAGTGCCGGGGAGCCCCTTTAGGCAGTGAGTGAGTGCCAGGGAGCCCCTTTAGGCAGTGAGTGAGTGCCAGGAAACCCCTTTAGGTAGTGAGTGAGTGCCAGGGAGCCCCTTTAGGTAGTGAGTGAGTGCCAGGGAGCCCCTTTAGGTAGTGAGTGAGTGCCAGGGAGCCCCTTTAGGCAGTGAGTGAGTGACAGGGAGCCCCTTTACCTTTAGGTAGTGAGTGAGTGCCAGGGAGCCCCTTTAGGAAGTGAGTGAGTGACAGGGAGCACCTTTAGGCAGTGAGTGAGTGACAGTGAGCCCCTTTAGGTAGTGAGTGAGTGCCAGGGAGCCCCTTTAGGTAGTGAGTGAGTGACAGGGAGCCCTTTAGGTAGTGAGTGAGTGACAGGGAGCCGCCGCCGCCGCCGCTCCCCCCCCCTTACCTCGCAGTCAGCAGACCTCAGGATCAGCGGCGACCCGACCAGTAGTACGAGCGGGCGCCGGACGCACTCGCTCGATATGCGGAAGTGATGTCACTTCCGCAAATCAGTGCGGGCGCTGGGTCCTAGCGCCCGCACGATTGGTCACTGGCTCGCCGCCTGATCGAGGTCTGAGTGACGCGGCGGCTGGAGGGAGCCGCTGACAGAGGGGGCGGCCGGGCGGAGATCCGTGGCACCCCAGGACAGATTGGGGGCACGTGCCCCCCCAAAATAGGGCTAGCGACGCCCCTGGGCACAGGCCTGACTCTCCTGCTGATCCAGTGTCTCTAATACATTCAGCCACAGCTCCTCAACAAGCATGCAGATCAGGTGCTCTGGCTCAAGTCAGACAAGATTAGCTGCATGCTTGTTTCAGGGGTGTGATTCAGCTACTACTACTGCCAAAGAAATCAGCAGGGCTGCCAGGCACCTGGTATTGTGTAAAAGGATGCATCCATATCCCTCTGAGTTAAGGTTCCCTTTAAAAATTAATAATCAGACAGCCTCCAAATCCCTCTTGATTCAATTGTCCTTTAACCACCCCACCCCCATGGCTGAGTGAAAAAAATAAGCAGCTAAAATCTGACAGAACTGACAGTTGTTGGACAAATCCATCTCCTCATGAGGGCTTCTCAGGGTTTTCTTTGTTCTCAAAAGCATTTCCTGAACGCCAGCTGCTAAGTCTGTGAAAACTGATACTTTTTGTAAGAAGGCAATCCTCTACTAGCAATAAATAAGTCACATTCCATAAAAACCCAAAAATCAATCAATCCCGACTATTTGCGAGTAGCGGCGTTCACAGGTGTCTGAGCCGCAGGTGGGCTGACTGATAGGCTGTCATATTACGTTATCTCATGGGCCGTCTCCCGTAACAAACAACCCCGGGATTGAAATCTCTGACAAAAGATCCATGGGGAGGGCTGCAGCCTAATTGGAACAAGATGCAGCCCTCTGCTCCGGCGGCCTGTGTATCCTGCTCTGTTATTATAGGTGTGCTGAAGAGGACCTGTCATACCATGTTCACTTCCTGTGGATCAGTTATATAACCCGTCGCAGCAAGAGCGAGAGCTGATGCAATGGAACCCTGGAGCAGGAGGGATATGAATATACCTTATTATCCATACTAAGGTGTAATCTACTCCAAGCACTGTATGGAGGAATGATGCCATGACCTCTCATAGCTAATTGGAGGAGGGAGGACACACTAGTCATTCCCGCGACCCCCATGCGCACATGCGTCCTAGATCCCCCCCCCCCCCACACACACACACACGCACCTGAATAGTCCAGAGGCTTCCCAATACATAGTTACATAGTTATTTTGGTTGAAAAAAGACATACGTCCATCGAGTTCAACCAGTATAAAGTACAACACCAGCCTGCTCCCTCACATATCCCTGTTGATCCAGAGGAATGCGAAAAACCCTTACAAGGCATGGTCCAATTAGCCCCAAAAGGGAAAAATTCCTTCCCGACTCCAGATGGCAATCAGATAAAATCCCTGGATCAACATCATTAGGCATTACCTAGTAATTGTAGCCATGGATGTCTTACAACGCAAGGAAAGCATCTAAGCCCCCTTTAAATGCAGGTATAGAGTTTGCCATAACGACTTCCTGTGGCAATGCATTCCACATCTTAATCACTCTTACTGTAAAGAACCCTTTCCTAAATAAATGGCTAAAACGTTTTTCCTCCATGCGCAGATCATGTCCTCTAGTCCTTAGAGAAGGCCTAGGGACAAAAAGCTCATCCGCCAAGCTATTATATTGCCCTCTGATGTATTTATACATGTTAATCAGATCTCCTCTAAGGCGTCTTTTCTCTAGACTAAATAAACCCAGTTTATCTAACCTTTCTTGGTAAGCGAGACCTTCCATCCCACGTATCAATTTTGTTGCTCGTGTTGCTGCAATTAAAGTCAATGCCCCCCCCCCCCCCCCCCCCCGCAATGCAATCTGATCACGACACAGTAAAAAATCAGATCACCCCTTTATAGGTATGAACACCTTCAGGGGTGCTGATAAGGTTTTTGTGGCCCTTGTGCAAGCGGCAAATAATTTGTGTCCCCCCCTCCCACAGTCATAGACCCCTTCTCCCATAATAATAGTTAGCCAAAAGTGTAAGTAGCTAAAAGTGCACTGCCCCCCCCCCCCCTTGTAATGGTAGCCACCCCCAGTACAGGTAGCAAAGGCGACTGCCCAGTAAAGGTAGAGACCCCCAGTATGGATAGCCACCAATATAGGTAGCGACCCCCCCATCAGTCTGAGTATGCATCTTCCTGCTGCCTCCCCATCCCCAACAGAACTGCAGATCAGGTTTGACCCAAAGAGAGGCGAGTAGTGCACAGCATAGCTCCCAACTGTCCCTCTTTTGGAGGGACAGTCCCTCTTTGGGAACCCTGTCCCTCTTTCCTCCCCATTTGTCCCTCTTTTAGGACTTTGTCCCTCTTTCTGTGTAAATATATGTATTTCTCTCCTGTAAAATGTGTTTAATTGGCTCGAAACTTTTATCTTATCCTTTAAATATATGTCTTATTTTCAAAAGTTAATATTAAGGAAATGAACCAGGATACTAAGGACCAGTGTGATTTGTATTATAAAAGAACATATTTTCTTATGAAATCTTTATGGGGTGCGTGACTAGGGGTATGTCAGGGGCGTGGTCAGGGGTGTGGTAGGGGCGTGGCCTAAGTGTCCCTCTTTCTCAACTCAAAAAGTTGGGAGGTATGGCACAGTAACCACACAGCACAGGGACTGAGCAATGACCTCACTTCCACCTCTGAGGTTGTCACTGCACCGCTCACAACTCCATTCATGCTGCTGATATGAGGTCTGTATGTGAGTGACGGGGAGGTGTGATGGGGGCATAACGGCCATACAAGTCAGGGACAGCGTGGAAGGTTTGCCTGAGTCAAGCATCTCTCATGGCCATCTTAAAGGGACAATCCGATGTCTCCGATTAGCAGATCATCACTTATTTACAAAATGATCTCTATATTTAAAAGAGGGACAGCTGAGGATCAAATAGGGACAGCTGTTTTTTTTTTTTTACATAACAGGCATTCTTCCAGTGGTAGAAGAGCTGTCGGGATCTATACAGTATGATGTTTGGATCAATCACTGATCTTGTGATGCCTGGGAGGTGTTGTCCATCTCTCACCAGCTGGGTGGCATGTTTCTCTCCGGGCCACCCAGTTCTGTCTAGACCTTGACCTATATGACTATACCAGGGCATGACCCAGCGGTGTTGTTCTTACTGTCAGTGCCCCAGAATCCTCTCTGTCTCTCTGGTATTTTACCATACCGTGTGGTTTGGGACCAGCTCAGCTTTGGTGTCTGCGTTGACTGACATACGATTGGCCGCTTTGATCTCGACTTACCCTCCTTAATCCCATCATTAGTCTAACACGCTGCTGACAGCTTCTCGTTCCTTGCCAGTAATTATACCCCACTGTCAAGAATACAAGATGTCCCTGACCAAAACTCCTGCAGATAAAAAGAGTTTTTTTCCATTGCGTTAAAAGACGGGTGCTAAGCTTTCAAACACAAAAGTTTTTTTTTTCTTTTTTCTTAAGTTTCAAAGAAACAGAAATTCCCATGTTGAGAGTGAAAAGAAATATGATTATTATTTTTCCGAGGAACGGCACATTGACGATATACATAGAATACCACGGCCATTGTGACAACTAGTATCTACCTGCCCGATCCAGTACTTCTCTGTGTGGCACTCAAGTCGTCAGCAGGTTGCGTTTAAAGTATAATTTCCCCTTTGAGGGAGATTCCGAGAATAAGGAAACGTAATATAAATGCCATTTTCTCTCCTATAGTCACAGTGGTAATGTAAATACAGGCGCTCCTTCAATGATATCTCTCCTGATCTGTTTACTCTGCCAGCAGTTTAGGCAACCAATTCCATCTATGGTCTTTCATACATGTAGCAATAATCCTCAGCGCTTGACAACGCAGCATCACAGCTTTGCAATTCACACCACAGTGCTCCAAAGACAAGTGACCATCACCAAAGCCAAAGGACAGGCTCGTTGGTCAATTGAAATCTCCTACCGGTTTCGGCCTTCCGCCCAAACCGGTAGGAACTGGAGATTGGGCAGTTACTGGATCCACCATACCGAATTGTATATGTGTCTATTTGTATGGAATGCACTACATGCGAGATTTATTTTAAAGGGCCCATGATGTAAGTTTTCAGATACCTGTGTGTTTTTAAGCAATAAATTGTGACTTTTAAGATTTCAAGTGACCAACGAGCCTGTCCTTTGGTTTTGGTGATGGTCACTTGTCTTTGGATCACTGTGGTGTGAATTGCAGAGCTGTGATTCTGGGTTGTCAAGCGCTGAGGATTATTGCTACATTTTCTCTTCTATAACTGTTGACCTGATTTGCACACCTTGTACTTTGTTGATAGAGTACCTGTTTAGTTGGCAACGTGGCAGCTGAAAGCAAGGTATGAGTTAAAGCAAACATCTCAGAAGTGTGCTTAAAGCAAATCTGAAGGCAAAAAACTCCCCAGATACTTACCTATGGAGAGGGAAGGCTCTGGATCCTATAGAGCCTCCCCATTCCTCTCACAGTCCCTTTGTTCCAGTAATATCACCCCTGTTTGAATCCCCTGCTGAGGGAGGCTTCAGAAGTCTTGAGGAGCCAGAGTGCTTCCGAAGACGGGTGGCACCTTACTGCTCATGTGCGAGAGAGCATGTTCGCACAAGCGCAGTGCGTCTTTGGGAGCACTTGTGCTCCGAAAGACTTCTGAAGCCTCCCGCAGCGGCACATAGCAGTCTTCGACCGATAGCGCTGGAACGAGGGGACCTGGAGAGGAACAGACGCTCTATAGGACCCAGAGCCTTCCCTCTCCATTAGTAAATGTCTGATTTCTTTTTTTGAATCACTTCAGTGTTGCTTTACAGAGAACCAAGCCGAAGCCAGGTAAGAGTCACATTCAAGTATAGGGACCTGTTGGCAGACAGCTGGACTCCATTGAGTAACTTCTGAGAAAGTTGCTGTGATAGTAAGGATGCACCATATGCAGTCATATGGCCTGTTTCACTATTAATGCTCAAACTAAGGATTTCTTTGAGATTAATGTAGGTTCTCTTTGAAATGACACCACCACATATCACTTCATGAATTGGCTGTGACCCAGCACAATAATCTGAGGGCGTTATGACTTGTGTTCCTCTGCAGAATGTCCACATTCAGGCTTTCCTCCTCATATCAGAGCCCTGCACACATATTCCTTTTTTATCTTTAAGTGCAGGCAGACAGCAAGTCGGAGTGGCTGATTGTACACAGGCCTGGATATATCCAATAGCCACATATTCGGGCCTTGTGCTCTTCCAACTGTGGGTTTTATGTCTTAAGCTTTCTCTAACCCCCGCTAAGGTCACTTTACTGGTAGCAGCTGATGGAACCATCTGGGGAGTGACCTACAGGTCAGGAGGATCAGATGTTGTGGGAAGGCAATGTTTATGGTAGAGAGAGGAGTGGTGCTGATACATCATACACCAATTTCCTTACTATTAATGCTCTGTTCTCTGGAATATAATGTTACGAGGGGACTATCCAAACTTGACTATCCAATCTTTGTTGATGTTGAATCTGGGTTAAAAAAAAAAAGCAATATAGTTAAAATGCTGAAAATGAGGGATGCCTTTTCTGCACTGTCAGCAGAATCCCACCATCCTGGACTGTCTAGACCAGTGTTCCCCAACCCTGTCCTCAAGGCCCACCAACAGTGCATGTTTTGTGGAAATCCACAGAGGTAGTTAATCAGCTCTGCTGAGACACTAATTACCTCACCTGTGCATGTTTGTGGTTTCCTACAAAACATGTACTGTTGGTGGGCCTTGAAGACAGGGTTGGGGAACCCTGGTCTAGTGTACTTAGAGAGGTGGCACTAATGTCTGCTTTTGCCAACAAACACCATGCCAGACCTATGGCCATGATGGCCACTGGGGGCATACCTACAAATCATGGGTCCCTCATTCAACCATATCTTGGTGAACCCCATGCCCAGTAGGCTAATTTGCCAGGGTCATATAATGTTGCCACCATAGCTCTCATGTGTATTGCCAGCATGACAGTCACCACTAATAACTAGTGTCAACCCTATATGATCTGATCTGGATGGTTGCCCCTGTATAGGAAGGGAGAAGAGTATAAAGTTGGGGCCCCTGTGGATCTCTCCCTCCTTGAGGCTGCAGGGTCTCATTCTCTAGTATTTACACCTCTGATGGCCAGGCATGCTTTTGACCCCACCAATGAGTCATCTTCCAAAGTATGACCACCTTTCACAAGACTATTCTCCCATCATGGTGGTCCAGACAAGTAGTTGATGGACATTGGAACTGAGAATCTTGGTGCTGAGAGGGAGCTTTTAATAATATTTTGGACATCTTACAAAGTACGTACAGTCACTCGGAGGTTACGCAGAATTAAGGTCAGGGTTAGTGTCAGAATTAGGTTTAATTGGAGATTCAAAGTAATAGCCAAGTCTCCTGCTAGAATTTAGATCTCTATGAGGGTTAATTCTCAAAGCTTACTTATTTTTCAATACTCTACTGCTACTATTATTTTTCACCTTGACTGTAAGGGCCCATTTGCACTAGAGCAATTAGATCGCTGAAGCACTAGCACAGTATCAACCCTATGGCAGTTATCTCACTGCCGCGATTGCCTCTGATCGCAGGTGATTCGCTATTAGCCTCCCTGGCGTTCTATTAAGATCGCCAGGGCGGCTGCGAGAGGGTTTTTTTTAAATAAAAAAAAAAGCTGTTTCATGCAGCCAACTTTCAGTCATGGCTATTTTTTGTTCACTTTTTTTGTGAATAAATACCCTGCTTTTTAAGAATTGGCAAGTGCTGGTCATCTTCACTTTTTTGTTTGCATTAAGTCTGTATCAGCCATACAGGCTAGACCTGGCACAGCCGTTGAAGCAAGATAGGTGTGCTGTCCAAGAAGTACAAAACATGGAGAGATACGTAGAGAACGCGCTTCTCTTGCATCAGACTGGCCGCGACTGGCTGAACTTACGGGACCCGGTACCGGAGCAGGAGAAGTCTGAGGACGGCAGCATGGGAGTTATCAGCGGGCATAGGGTTGGAGGAAACCCCAGGTATGTATAAAACTTTTTTTTAGTACGTCTCTGGTACACTTTAAGCTGTGGCTTAAGGTTAGTATCAAAGTAAAGGTGAAGATTATGGTTAGTGTCAGCGTAAGGGTGAAAGAGGAACTGTCGCAAAAATCTTTAAATTTAAAACACATACAAATAAGAAGTACATTTCTTCCAGAGTAAAATGAGCCATAAATTACTTTTCTCCCATGTTGCTATCACTTACAGTAGGTAGCAGAAATCTGACATTACGACAGGTTTTGGGCTAGTCTATCTCTCCATAGGGGATTCTCAACATGGCCTTTATTCTTTATAAAGACATTCCCTGAAAATGATTAATACAAAGATGCTGGCCAGCCTCCCTGCTCACTGCACACTATTTTGGCAGTTGGACGGAGCAACTGCCATTCACTAAGTGCTTTTCAAAATAAAGAAAAACCTTGAGAACCCCCTATGAGAAGATGGGGTAAGGGGAATGGTTAAGTTTAGAATTAGGGTTTATGCTAAGGTCAGAGTTAGGGTGAGGGTTAAGGTTGTTGCTGGTGCTTACAGTAGGTAGTAAAAAGCTGAGAGATCTGACAGACTTTGGACTAGTCCATCACCTCATGGGGGGCTCTCAACATTATCTTCATTCTTTATAAAAGCACCCCCTGGAAAGGTGCTATACAAAGATGTTGGTCGGCCTCCTTACTCCCATGCACTCTGTTGTGTTGCAGCAGAGTTGTCTCCACCCCTCAGGCTGTGCAGTCGCACACAGTTCTTAACACTGCAGAAACCTCCAACTGTGTGGCTGCTGCTTGCTCCATGTTTGGCAGCAACTATTAGGTCGCCACACAGATAGGCGTGGCCAGAGCTTCTGAGGTGATTTTGAAAAAAAAATTGCAAGGAATCATTGTAAGGGAGGTGGAGCTATCACCTGCCTGGAGAAGATAACAGGATAGGTGAGTATTTAATCCCACAACTCTCCCATCCTCCATCATTAAAACAGAGCCTGTCATGGCTCTGTCAGTTACAGCTTAGTTACAGGTACATTAATCCTGTAGTGAAAATAAACTTATGAGATAAGTCATTGTTTGAACTTTCCTTGAGTTCTAAATTCATATTTTGTGAATTAAAGAGGAACTCCAGTGAAAATAATGTAATAAAAAAGTGCTTCATTTTTACAATACTTAATGATTTAGTCAGTGTTTGCCCATTGTAAAAATTTTTAAATTCCTGATTTACAATCTGACATCTATTACATGGTGACATTTTTACTGCTGGCAGGTGATGTAGCTCCTGCTTGCTTTTTTGGCAGTTGGAAACAGTTGTAAACAGCTATTACCCACAATGCAACAAGGATCACAGACAGGAAACTGCAAGGAGTACCACGGTTCTCAGAATTTCTTGTGGGAGGGGTTTCACCACAATATCAGTCATACAGCGCCCCCTGATGGTCTGTTTTGAAAAGGAATAGATTCCCCATGTAAAAGGGGGTATCAGCTACTAATTGGGATGAAGTTCAATTCTTGGTCACGGTTTCTCTTTAAGGCTGAAAAATCTCAGTTTGAAGTCATGTATCTTAAAGAGGACCTGTAGTGAAAATGACATAATGAACAAAATTGCTTATTGTTTACAATATTAATGTATAGATTATTTAGTCAGTGTTTGCCCATCGCAACATCTTTCCTCTCCCTGATTTACATTCTGAAATGTGTCACTGGTGGTGACATCTTTAGTTCTGCCAGGTGACCTGTACGGAATGTCTGTTACAGAGAGTTCTAGGCACAGAGGGGGATACTGCTTGCTTGGCAGTTGGGAAAAGCCATTATTTCCCACAATGCAATGAGGTTCACAGACAGGAAACTATCAGGACCATGGTCATGACATCACACCGTGGGAGGGGTTTCACCACAATATCAGCCATACAGAGCCCCCTGATGAGCTATGCGAGAAAAGGTAAAGATTGCTTGTGGGGAAGGGGGTATCAGCCACTGATTGGAATGACGTTCAATCCTCTATGGTTAAAGTTCCTCTTTAGCTCTTACAGTCCGTTTCCACTCAGAGAAATGATGAGCAGTTGAATTTGATTTCTCCGTCGCTCCAGTTTCCATGAATATCCTTTGAGAGCCTCCCACACAAAGCATGCTGGGATTTGTACCTCTGGAGGCAGAGAAGCACCCACAAGTCACCAAATTCTTCAGCTCCACAGGAAGGAAGCACCAGTGACTGTTGTATCCAGCGGAAACTGACTTGGAGATCATGTCATTAGCTGGCGGGGTGTCAGCCAGTTCAGTTGTGGTAATGGGTATTAGAAGGGAAATTACTTTTTGATGTTATATTCAGATTTAACGGCTCACTGCCACACCTGAAATAGAAACGGTTATGTGAAAATCCTGTGACACTCATTGTTTCCCCTACATCTGTGGGGATGTTCTGGCCTTACAGTTATACTAATCGCACCACTGCCAAGAAGTCTGGCCTGCCGATATTACACCGAACTCTGATTCATCATTGGTCAACCCTTCTGACTGATTGACATTGATATACAGCAGCTTATTCCATTACTGGCCTCTCTAGAGATCTGCAGAACATTGCTCTGCCCTATCTCCCTCCTGACAGATACACATAGCTCCCAACTGTCCCTCTTTCGGAGCCCTGTCCCTCTTTCCTCTTCATTTGTCCCTCTTTCAGGACTTTGTCCCGCTTTCTATGTAAGTATATACACTATACAGTGCAGGAAATAATTATTTGACCCCTCACTGATTTTGTAAGTTTGTCCAATGACAAAGAAATGAAAAGTCTCAGAACAGTATCATTTCAATGGCAAGTTTATTGTAACAGTGGCAGATAGCACATCAAAAGGAAAAATCGAAAAAAATAACCTTAAATAAAAGATAGCAACTGATTTGCATTTCATTGAGTGAAATAAGTTTTTGAACCCCTACCAACCATTAAGAGTTCTGGCTCCCACAGAGTGGTTAGACACTTCTACTCACTTAGTCACCCTCATTAAGGACACCTGTCTTAACTAGTCACCTGTATAAAAGACACCTGCCCACAGAATCAATCAATCAAGCAGACTCCAAACTCTCCAACATGGGAAAGACCAAAGAGCTGTCCAAGGATGTCAGAGACAAAATTGTAGACCTGCACAAGGCTGGAATGGGCTACAAAACCATTAGCAAGAAGCTGGGAGAGAAGGTGACAACTGTTGGTGCGATTGTTTGAAAATGGAAGGAGCACAAAATGACCATCAATCGACCTCGCTCTGGGGCTCCTCGCAAGATCTCACCTCGTGGGGTGTCAATGGTTCTGAGAAAGGTGAAAAAGCATCCTAGAACTACACGGGAGGAGTTAGTGAATGACCTCAAATTAGCAGGGACCACAGTCACCAAGAAAACCATTGGAAACACATTACACCGCAATGGATTAAAATCCTGCAGGGCTCGCAAGGTCCCCCTGCTCAAGAAGGCACATGTGCAGGCCCGTCTGAAGTTTGCCAATGAACACCTGAATGATTCTGTGAGTGACTGGGAGAAGGTGCTGTGGTCTGATGAGACCAAAATAGAGCTCTTTGGCATTAACTCAACTCGCTGTGTTTGGAGGAAGAAAAATGCTGCCTATGACCCCCAAAACACTGTCCCCACCGTCAAGCATGGGGGTGGAAACATTTTGCTTTGGGGGTGTTTTTCTGCTAAGGGCACAGAACAACTTAATCGCATTAACGGGAAAATGGACGGAGCCATGTATCGTGAAATCCTGAACGACAACCTCCTTCCCTCTGCCAGGAAACTGAAAATGGGTCGTGGATGGGTGTTCCAGCACGACAATTACCCAAAACATACAGCAAAGGCAACAAAGGAGTGGCTCAAGAAGAAGCACATTAAGGTCATGGAGTGGCCTAGTCAGTCTCCGGACCTTAATCCAATAGAAAACCTATGGAGGGAGCTCAAGCTCAGAGTTGCACAGAGACAGCCTCGAAACCTTAGGGATTTAGAGATGATCTGCAAAGAGGAGTGGACCAACATTCCTCCTAAAATGTGTGCAAACTTGGTCATCAATTACAAGAAACGTTTGACCTCTGTGCTTGCAAACAAGGGTTTTTCCACTAAGTATTAAGTCTTTTATTGTTAGAGGGTTCAAAAACTTATTTCACTCAATGAAATGCAAATCAGTTGCTATCTTTTATTTAAGGTTATTTTTTCGATTTTCCTTTTGATGTGCTATCTGCCACTGTTAAAATAAACCTACCATTGAAATGATACTGTTCTGAGACTTTTCATTTCTTTGTCATTGGACAAACTTACAAAATCAGTGAGGGGTCAAATAATTATTTCCTACACTGTATATTTCTCTACTAAAAAATGTGTTTGATTGACTCTAAACTTTATTCCCATCCTTTGAATTGATATATTATTAGTTTTAAAATGTTAATATGAAGGAAAATGAACCAGGCTAGAAAGGACCAGTGTGGTTTGAATTATAAAACATATTTTTCTTATGAAATCTTTATGGTATGCGTGACTAGGGATGTGATGGGGATGTGATCAGGGTTGTGTCAGGGGCGTGGCTTAAGTGTCCCTCTTTCTCATCTCAAAAAGTCGGGAGGTATGGATACATATTGTATATATTATCCCATTACTGGCCTCTCTAGAGACATGCAGAACATTGCCCTGCCCCATCTACCTCCTGACAGATACATATTGTATATATTCTGCACAGGGGAGTCTCTAGGCATAGGCAGTACAGGCCATCCCCTGGAGTGCCATTGGTCCTGGGGGGCGCCCTGTTGCTGGATTAAGCCCCACCCCCAAATTAAGCCCAACCCCTGGACTAAGCCCCATCCCATGGGTGGTCTATTACTTGCTTCTGCTGCATCGACTTGGCATAAGTTGCAGGCAGCTGCCACCTCTGTGCATCCTTCTTTCCCCCTTTGTGCCTCCTTCTGTCCCGTGTGCCATTTCTGACCCCTTGTTTGTCCTTCTGTCTCCCTTTGTGCCTCCTTCTGTCTCCATGTGCCTCCTTCAGTCCCCCTGTGCCACCTCTGCCTCTTTCTGTGCCCCTTTGTGCCTCCTTATGTCCCTTTGCCTTTAGTTGTCCCCTTGTGCTACCTCTGCCACCTGTTCCTCTTTCAGTCCTCCTGTGCCTCCTTCTGTCCTCCTGTGCCTCCTTCTGTCTCCCTTTGTGCCTCCTTCTGTGCATCCTTCTGTCTTCCTTTAAGCTTCCTTCTGTCCCCATGTGCCTCTTCAGTCCCTATGTGCCACCTCTGTCCCCTGTGCCTCCTTCTGTGCCCCTTTGTGCCTTCTTCTGTCTCCCTGTGGTTCTTTCTGTGCCCCTCTGCCTCCTGTCTCCCTGTGCCTCCTTACATCCCCCTCTACCATTTTCTGTCCCCCTTTTGTGCCTCCTTCTGCCCCCCTTTGTGCATACTTCTTCCCCCCTCTGTGCCTCCTACTGTTTCCCTGTTTCCTTCTGCCATGCTTTGTGCTTTTTTTTTGTACCTCATTGTGCCTCCTTCAGCCCCCCTGTGCCTCTTTCTTTTCTCCTGTGCCTCCTTTTGTCCCCCTTTGTGCCTCAATCTGTCCCCATTGTGCTGCCTCCTGCCCCACTTTGTGCCCCCTTCTGCCCCACTTTGTACCTGTAACGATCGGTGTAACACAGAGGATCTGATCACCGGTGATCTGCAGTATCACCGAGAATGCAGATATATACCCGATTATAGATGATCTGCAGTATCACCGATAATCAGATATATCTCTAACCTCTGGACACTTGAGTGAGGAGAGTGTTTTGGTGCAACAGTAATACTTTGAGTACCGGACCTGGATATCAGGTGCTAGAGCAATAAGGAGTATTGCTCTGTAGCAAGTTCCTTCTGTTGGTCTGAACTCTCCGCAGGGAGGAGTCAGGCCGAGAGTGGGAAGGACAGAACGTGAGTGACACCAATGAGGGAGTGTCACTGACAGATCTGTGAACTATTTTTCAACGGGAGAGATAGTTCTCGAGGTCGGGCAGGCCAGGTCGTAAACACACGGACAGATAAAGTACAGAGACAGGAGACAGGTGCAGAATCTTGAGACTAGCCGAGTTCAGCAACAGAGTATCAGAATGACAAAGGTACAAAATCAGAGATCAGAGGAATGGTCAGGAAAGCAGAAGGTCATAACAAATAATCAACAATTCCTAGACTAAGGTGTGAGTTCCTTGGTCATCAACACCTTGGAAACTGGTCTAGATAATAACACAAATGATACAGAATTTCAAGACTAAGGTGTGAGCTCCTTGATCATCAACACCTAGGAAACTGGTCTAATATAACACAGATACTGACAGGGTCTGAGTGCTACCACGTAGTGATCACAACGCCAGACACCAGAGGAATGACCAGCACCCAGTATATATACACCAGCGCTCTCCTGCGCCTCCCCTAAGTGCTGGACCAATGAGAACTGAAAGAATTGTCAGCTGACCGGCCTGGTCAGCTGACACCCCTCTGGCTGTCATAAATGCTCTGCCTCTCCGCGCGCGCACGCGTCCTTCTGAACCAGTGTGGACTATCAGTCCCAGCCACACCAGACATGTGTTGTAATGCCTCTGCTGTTTTGAATGCGGAATCCGCCGCACCGTTATCCGAGCGTGCAGCGTTTTCTCCGCAATTAGCAGTACTGACAGCGGTAGGCCTATGTGTGCAAACCGCCGCGTCGGACGCGGAATCCGCCGCCCTGTTCTCTGGGCATGCGGCGGTTTCTCCGCGTTCCGTCAGGCCAGTGAATTAGTGTTGGGCGAACAGTGTTCGCCACTGTTCGGGTTCTGCAGAACATCACCCTGTTCGGGTGATGTTCGAGTTCGGCCGAACACCTGACGGTGCTCGGCCAAACCGTTCGGCCATATGGCCGAACTAAGAGCGCATGGCCGAACGTTCCCCGAACGTTCGGCTAGCGCTGTGATTGGCCGAACGGGTCACGTGGTTCGGACCCGAACGCGCTCTGATTGGCCGAACGGTCACGTGGTTCGGGTAAATAAATACCCGAACCACGTCATATCTCCGCCATTTGTCTGTGGGTTTAGCTTTGGGTAGGCAGGCAGGGTAGTTCGCGCTCCAGCCACGCTAGCCAGGGTCCCCCCTGTCATTGTGTCACTGCTGGGAACAGTAGTACACCGCTTGCTCAGCCACACTATATAGCATTCTGTTTACTGCCACTCTGTGTACCTCGCTCAGCCACACTATATAGCATTCTGTTTACTGCCACTCTGTGTCTGCTGGGAATAGTAGTACACCGCTTGCTCAGCCACACTATATAGCATTCTGTTTACTGCCACTCTGTGTACCTCGCTCAGCCACACTATATAGCATTCTGTTTACTGCCACTCTGTGTCTGCTGGGAATAGTGGTACACCGCTCGCTCAGCCACACTATATAGCATTCTGTTCACTGTTCTGTGTCTGCTTGGAATAGTGGTACACCGCTCGCTCAGCCACACTATATAGCATTCTGTTTACTGTTCTGTGTCTGCTGGGAATAGTGGTACACCGCTCGCTCAGCCACACTATATAGCATTCTGTTTACTGTTCTGTGTCTGCTGGGAATAGTGGTACACCGCTCGCTCAGCCACACTATATAGCATTCTGTGCACTGTTCTGTGTCTGCTGGGAATAGTGGTACACCGCTCGCTCAGCCACACTATATAGCATTCTGTTCACTGTTCTGTGTCTGCTGGGAATAGTGGTACACCGCTCGCTCAGCCACACTATATAGCATTCTGTTTACTGTTCTGTGTCTGCTGGGAATAGTGGTACACCGCTCGCTCATCCACACTATATAGCATTCTGTTCACTGTTCTGTGTCTGCTGGGAATAGTGGTACACCGCCCGCTCAGCCACACTATATAGCATTCTGTTCACTGTTCTGTGTCTGCTGGGAATAGTGGTACACCGCTCGCTCAGCCACACTATATAGCATTCTGTTCACTGTTCTGTGTCTGCTGGGAACAGTAGTACACCGCTCGCTCAGCCAGAGTATATAGCATTGTGTTTACTGCCACTCTGTGTACACCGCTCAGCCAGACTATATACCATTGTTTACTGACACTCTGTGTACACCGCTCAGCCAGACTATATACCATTGTTTACTGACACTCTGTGTACACCGCTCAGCCAGACTATATACCATTGTTTACTGCCACTCTGATTCTGCTGGGAACAGTAGTACACCGCTCGCTCAGCCAGACTATATACCATTGTTTACTGACACTCTGTGTACACCGCTCAGCCAGACTATATACCATTGTTTACTGCCACTCTGATTCTGCTGGGAACAGTAGTACACCGCTCGCTCAGCCAGACTATATACCATTGTTTACTGACACTATATAGCAGACTATATAGCATTGTGTGTACACCGCTCAGCCAGACTATATACCATTGTTTACTGACACTCTGTGTACACCGCTCAGCCAGACTATATACCATTGTTTACTGCCACTCTGATTCTGCTGGGAACAGTAGTACACCGCTCGCTCAGCCAGACTATATACCATTGTTTACTGACACTCTGTGTACACCGCTCAGCCAGACTATATACCATTGTTTACTGCCACTCTGATTCTGCTGGGAACAGTAGTACACCGCTCGCTCAGCCAGACTATATAGCATTGTGTTTACTGCCACTCTGTGTACACCGCTCAGCCACACTATATAGCATTGCGTACTCTGCCAGTCAGTGTGTATATTGCTGGGATCAGTAATACTCCACTCACCGTCAACCACTATATGAGCTCAACATGAGTTCCCCAGAGACCTCCGCTGTGAGCAGCACTCCCAACAACAGCAACAGCCAACGCCCCACGCAAGCTATAACATCCACCCCAGCAGCCAGTGGTCAGCAGCAGCCCTCCCCGGAGGAGAACGTTGTGTCCATCAGTCCGTCGCCAGAGCGATTAATGAGGGCTGCCATTGAGGAGATGATGGGGCCTGATGTGGAGGAGGAGGTCTGGCTCAGGCCAGCATCCCAAGTTAATGTTGAGGACGATGAGGGGTCTGTGTCTGGGGATGTTGGGGTGGCAGAGGTGGTGGGTGGGTCAGACTCAGGAGAAGAGTTGTATGATGAGGATGATGATCGGGACCATCTGTATGTGCCTCAGAGTCCGACCCCGGAAAACATGTTGTATCGTGTGTTTAGGTACTAAAATCTGCGTTCCCTCCCAGTAGTGTTGGGCGAACAGTGTTTGCCACTGTTCGGGTTCTGCAGAACATCACCCTGTTCGGGGTGACTATATAGCAGACTATATAGCATTGTGTTTAATGCCACTCTGTGTACACGGCTCAGCCACACTATATAGCATTGTGTTTACTTCCACTCTGTGTCTGCTGGGAACAGTAGTACACCGCTCACCCGCCACTGTATAGCATTGTGCTCTGTGTCACTGCTGACAATAGTGGTACACCGCTCACCCACCACTGTATAGCATTTCTGTACTGCCACTGTACTGCTGCCAGTCAGCGTGTACTTTAAGGATAAGTGAAATGAGGAAGAAATCCGTTGAAAGAGGGAGGGGCAAGGGAAGAGGTGTTTCCCCTGACGGTTCACGTACAGGCCACAGGGGAGCACCCAAGAAAACCCACTCAATACTGCCCATGTTGTCCAGGACAACAACCCTCACAGATCCAAAAGAACAGGACCAGATAATTACTTGGATGACCTCTCAAGCGTCCAGCAGTGGGTTAAGCAGCACCAGCACATCACGCACGAGGTCCGAGTCCTCAGCCAGTTAAAGTCTGGGCTTTCTTTGAAGACTGCACTGAGGATGTTACCATGGCGATTTGCAAGGTGTGCAAGACCCGCCTGAGCAGGGGGAAAAGTATTAACAACCTCTCCACCACCAGCATGAGCCGCCACATTCTATCCAAACATCCCACTCTGTGGGCAAACGCGGCAGGACAGGGTACCACCAGCAACACTGCCTCCCTTGGGTTCACCAGACTCACCACCAGACCCGCCTCAGCAGCAGCAGTAGCCCAGCCATTGCGTGGTTCACAACATTCACAAACATCAGACGATGCTGACACTGTCACTTTCCGGACTAGTGCTCTTGAGGTCTCCCAGTGTTCATCAAACACAACAACCAACAGCCCTTCGGTGTGCAGCGCTACGGTTGAGTTGTCTGTCTCTGAGATGTTTGAGCACAAGAGGAAATTGCCAGCAAATGACCCCCGGGCCGTGGCAGTAACAGCCAGCCAGCATAGCCAAGCTTCTGGCCTGCGAAATGCTGCCATATCGAGTGGTGGAGACAAACAGCTTCAAGGGCATGATGTCAGTGGCCATCCCACGTTACGTTGTTCCCAGCCGCTACCACTTTGCGCGCTCTGCAGTGCCTGAGTTGCATGAGCACGTGGTCAGCTAAATAACCCGAAGCTTGAAGAATGCCGTTGCCTGCAAGGTTCACCTCACCACTGACACCTGGACGAGTGCGTTCGGCCAGGGTCGATACATCTCCCTTACCGCGCACTGGGTGAACCTTGTGGAGCCTGGCAGCGATTCCTCACCTGCTACGGCGCGGGTGTTGCCCACGCCGCAAACAGCTGGATAACAACAGCAGCACCTACCTCTCTGACTCCTTCTCCTCCAACGCATCTCAAAGCTGTACCTCATCCGGAAATGCTAACCCAGCACCAGCAGCAGTAGGATCGTGGAAGCAGTGCAGCACAGCTGTTGGCATGCGTCAGCAAGCGTTGCTGAAGCTGATCTGCCTTGGGGATAAGCAGCACACAGGGGAGGAAATTTGGAGGGGAATAAAGGAACAGACGGATTTGTGGCTGGCACCGCTGGACCTGAAACCGGGCATGAAGCTAGACACCTGGCACGAACTGGCAATGTACGCAATAGAGGTGCTGGCTTGCCCGGCAGCCAGCGTTATGTCGGAACGCTGTTTCAGTGCTGCCGGAGGCATCATCACAGATCGGCGTATCCGCCTCTCCACAGAAAATGCAGACCGTCTGACTCAAATTAAAATGAATCAATCCTGGATTGGAAACGACTACGCAACACTCCTGGACCCCAACCAAGTAACCTGACCGATGAACATCTGGGATGGTTTAGCGTTTCCGGTCCCTGTTTATTGAACCTCTCATCTGTATTACATTTATGACTGCATGGCGGCAAAAAGCATTGCTGCTATATCCGCACGCTTTTTGTCCTCATGCAAGGCCTGGGTTGTTGTGTCTCACAAAGCGTGGCCTTCTCCTCCTGCGCCTCCTCCTGTTCCATCACGTGTGCTGCTGCTGCTGCTGCTGCTGCTGGGTTACCGTTGCCGGTCCCTGTTTATGGAACCTCTTATCTTTATTACATTTATGACTACATGGCGGTACAAAGCATGCTATCCGCACGCTTTTTGTCCTCATGCAAGGCCTGGGTTGTTGTGTCTCACAAAGCGTGGCCTTCTCCTCCTGCGCCTCCTCCTGTTCCATCACGTGTGCTGCTGCTGCTGCTGCTGCTGGGTTAGCGTTGCCGCGTGGTCCCTGTTTATTGAACCTCTTATCTTTATTACATTTATGACTACATGGCGGTACAAAGCATGCTATCCGCACGCTTTTTGTCCTCATGCAAGGCCTGGGTTGTTGTGTCTCACAAAGCGTGGCCTTCTCCTCCTGCGCCTCCTCCTGTTCCATCACGTGTGCTGCTGCTGGGTTAGCGTTGCCGCGTGGTCCCTGTTTATTGAACCACTTATCTTTATTACATTTATGACTGCATGGTGGTACAAAGCATGCTATCCGCACGCTTCTTGTCCTCATGCAAGGCCTGGGTTGTTGTGTCTCAAAGCGTGGCCTTCTCCTCCTGCGCCACCCTCCTCCTGTTCCATCACGTGTGCTGCTGCTGGGTTAGCATTACCGGTCCCTTTTCCTGGAACCTCTTATATGTATTTAGAGTTGAGCTGAAATTTTCGTAATTTCGCATTACTATAATTACGCATGCGAAATTTGCGATTACGATGCGAAATTAGCGTAGCGAAATTGCCATTAAAATCGTAATTGAAAATACCGTAAGCGTAATTTTCAACGCGAAATTTCGCGTTTCGTTCATGCCGTAATTTCGCATTAAACGCTACCGTAATTTCGCGTTAAACCGTAACGCTCCGTATAATATAAAAAAGCCGCCGACTTTAAGGGTTAATAGCAAAGCCCCCTTAAATGCTAAGAGCCTCAAATTTGGAGAATATATTAAGGAGATCCGGAGGAATAAGAGGAAAAAAATTTTTTTCAAAAAGACCTTATAGTTTTTGAGAAAATCGATGTTAAAGTTTCAAAGTAAAAATGTATACATTTAAAAACCCGCCGATTTTAACGGTTAATAGCAAAGCCTGCTTAAAGTTTAGGAACACCAAATTCCTAGGGTATATTAAGGGGATCAGTGGGAATAAGAGGAAAATTTTTTTTTTCAAAAACACCTTATAGTTTTTGAGAAAATCGATTTTTAAGTTTCAAGGGCAAAAATGTCTTTTAAATGCGGAAAATGTCAGTTTTTTTTGCACAGGTAACAATAGTGTATTATTTTCATAGATTCCCCCAAGTGGGAAGAGTTTTACTTACTTCGTTCTGAGTGTGGGAAATATAAAAAAAAAACGACGTGGGGTCCCCCCTCCCAGACCTCTTTAACCCCTTGTCCCCCATGCAGGCTGGGATAGCCAGAATGCGGAGCACCGGCCGCGTGGGGCTCCGCACCCTGACTATACCAGCCCGCATGGTCCATGGATTGGGGGGTCTCGGAAGGGGAGGGGCAGCCAAGCTTTCCCCTCCCCCTCCGAGCCCTTGTCCAATCCAAGGACAAGGGGCTCTTCTCCACCTCCGATGGGCGGTGGAGGTGGAGGCCGCGATTTCCTGGGTGGGGGGTTCATGGTGGAATCTGGGAGTCCCCTTTAAAAAGGGGTCCCCCAGATGCCCACCCCCCTCCCAGGAGAAATGAGTATAGAGGTACTTGTAGTACCCCTTACCCATTTCCTTTAAGAGTTAAAAGTAAATAAACACACAAACACATAGAAAAAGTATTTTAATTGAACAAAAAACATAACCACGAAAAAAGTCCTTTAATATTCTTAATTAACCATTAATACTTACCTGTCCCTTTAAATAAATGATCCCACGCAATATCCTCGGAAATGTTCTATCAGTTACAATGTAATGTATGTAACTGTAGTTATTACAATATAACAACTTTGTTACATTGTAACTACGCCGCACCCGACGTCACTCACCGCCGCCGCCGCCTCCGCGTCTGCGCTGCAGGACCCGACAGAGCTCTGAGCTATAGCTCAGAGCTCTCAAAAGCATCTTTGTATTTGGGCTCCAAGGAGCCCCATTGGTCCTTAGCAGACCAATGGGGTTCCTTCTGATTTGAAGGAACCCCATTGGTCTGCTAAGGACCAATGGGGCTCCTTGGAGCCCAAATACAAAGATGCTTCTCAGAGCTCTGAGCTATATAGCTCAGAGCTCTGTCGGGTCCGTGCAGGACGCTAAGTCCCCGCCGGCTCCGCTGCCCTCCCCGCCTCTCCCACATGTCACCCACATGTCACCCACATGTGGGTGACATGTGGGTGACAGATGTGGGCGGGGTGGACAGCGGGAGCTGCGGGGACTTAGCGTCCTGCATGGACGCGTATGCGGCGGCTGAGCGGCGAGTGGCGTCGGGTGCGGCGTAGTTACAATGTAACAAAGTTGTTACATAATAACTTTGTTACATTGTAACTGATAGAACATTTCCGAGGATATTGCGTGGGATCATTTATTTAAAGGGACAGGTAAGTATTAATGGTTAATTAAGAATATTAAAGGACTTTTTTCGTGGTTATGTTTTTTGTTCAATTAAAATACTTTTTCTATGTGTTTGTGTGTTTATTTACTTTTAACTCTTAAAGGAAATGGGTAAGGGGTACTACAAGTACCTCTATACTCATTTCTCCTGGGAGGGGGGGTGGGCATCTGGGGGACCCCTTTTTAAAGGGGACTCCCAGATTCCACCATGAACCCCCCACCCAGGAAATCGCGGCCTCCACCTCCACCGCCCATCGGAGGTGGAGAAGAGCCCCTTGTCCTTGGATTGGACAAGGGCTCGGAGGGGGAGGGGAAAGCTTGGCTGCCCCTCCCCTTCCGAGACCCCCCAATCCATGGACCATGCGGGCTGGTATAGTCAGGGTGCGGAGCCCCACGCGGCCGGTGCTCCGCATTCTGGCTATCCCAGCCTGCATGGGGGACAAGGGGTTAAAGAGGTCTGGGAGGGGGGACCCCACGTCATTTTTTTTTTATATTTCCCACACTCAGAACGAAGTAAGTAAAACTCTTCCCACTTGGGGGAATCTATGAAAATAATACACTATTGTTACCTGTGCAAAAAAAACTGACATTTTCCGCATTTAAAAGACATTTTCGCCCTTGAAACTTAAAAATCGATTTTCTCAAAAACTATAAGGTCTTTTTGAAAAAAAATTTTTTCCTCTTATTCCCACTGATCCCCTTAATATACCCTGGGAATTTGGTGTTCCTAAACTTTAAGCAGGCTTTGCTATTAACCGTTAAAGTCGGCGGGTTTTTAAATGTTTACATTTTTCCTTTGAAACTTTAACATCGATTTTCTCAAAAACTATAAGGTCTTTTTGAAAAAAAAAATTTTCCTCTTATTCCTCCTGATCTCCTTAATATATTCTCCAAATTTGAGGCTCTTAGCATTTAAGGGGGCTTTGCTATTAACCCTTAAAGTCGGCGGCTTTTTTATATTATACGGAGCGTTACGGTTTAACGCGAAATTACGGTAGCGTTTAATGCGAAATTACGGCATGATACGACTGTAATGCGAAAATTACGCGAAAATTACGCTTACGCGAAATTTCGCGAAATCCTTCTTCATTACGATTATGTACTTACGGCCATAATCGTAATTACACTAATTACGCGAAATTTCGCAAAATCGTAATTAGGTCATTACGCTCATCTCTATATGTATTACATTTATGACTGCATGCCGACAAAAAGCATGTTACCTGTGCAAAGAAAACAGACATTTCCCGCATTTAAAAGACAGTTTTCCCTTTGAAACTTTAAAATCGATTTTCTCAAAAACTATAAGCTCTTTTTGCTAAATTTTTTTTTCCTCTTGTACCCACTCCCAAGGTGCACATACCCTGTAAATTTGGGGTATGTAGCATGTAAGGAGGCTTTACAAACCACAAAAGTTCGGGTCCCCATTGACTTCCATTATGTTCGGAGTTCGGGTCGAACACCCGAACATCGCGGCCATGTTCGGCCTGTTCGGCCCGAACCCGAACATCTAGATGTTCGCCCAACACTACAGTGAATGCAGGTCCCTGCGCGCAAGCTGCCATGTTGAACGCGGAATCAGCCGCCTTATTCTGAGTACTTGCGGCGGCTTTTCCGCGTTTTCTCACAGTACCTCCTTCAGTCCCCCCTGTCCTTCCTTCTGTACTCTTTTTTTGCCTCCTTCTGGCCCTCATGCCTTCTTCTGTCCCCCTGTACCTCCCTCTGCCCCTCTGTGTACCCCCCTCTGTCCTCCTGTGCCTCCTTCTGTCCTCCCTTGTGTCTCATTCTGCCCCCCATTGTGCCTCCTTTTGTCCCCCATTGTGCCTCATTATGTCCCCTTGTGCCTCCTTCTGTCCTCCTTTGTGACTTCTTCTGACCCTCGTGCTCCTTCTGTCCCACTGTGCCTTCCTATGTCCCCCTGTGTGCCTTCTTCCTTACATGTATTTTATTTCTCACATGTATTTTTTGGTGAAGCGCTGCTGCAATTAGTGTAATTTCTGGTGAAACGCTGCCGCATTACAATTTTCTGGTGAAACATTGCCGCATTACGGTTATTTACTGGTAAAATGCTGCCGCATTGCAGTTATTTTCATTGGGGAGCACCTTGTGGCAGGGGGCGCCACAGGTTTTTTCGCCTGGAGTGACAAAATGACTAGAGGCGCCCCTGATTCTGCAGATTATCCCCATTACTGGCCTCTCTAGAGATCTGCAGAACATTGCTCTTTCCTATGTGTTGTCTGCCAGACTCTACAGCATATTTCTATATTTTGAAGACCATTAAGTCTCTGGCCTCTCAAGATATCTGCAGAGCATCGCTCTTTCTGTTTACATATAACAGAACGTCTCGGGGACCTTTACAATCCTAATATTTGGATGGACTTCCTGAACATCTGCTGCTTATTTAAGATACTTATTTGGTGCTTTTTCCTCCTGGAACACGAAGCCCTGTACAATTTACAAACAATTGTAACGGAAGGGAACTGAATTAATTGAATTAACAATTAAAAATGACCTCCCTTTCCATCGGTTGTCACTGAACCAAAAACGCCTTTACAAACACGATAACTTTTCTGCAAGGTATGTGTGTGATCTTGGCTAACGCAGCCCCGCCTTGTTGTGTTCACGCCTTTCTACGCGTTTCACAGAAATGTTTATGCTGTGTGGCCGTAACTGGAAACTAGCTTCTGGTGAAGCAGATCAGCGCGTTGGCCCAACTTTGCAGGATCGATGATGAATTTTAGAACTTGTGTTATTCTGGGTAAGAGTACAGTCGGCTACACGCTACCATACATGGTTATCTACTGCTCGGTCCGCTTCTGATCCAGCGTCCTGCTGCCAATATTAGCAAATGGACTCTCATCAATCTTTCTGTGGGCGCTGGTATAAAGACGTAGAACACTGTCTGTGATGCAAAGCAGGAAAAAAGGGCAAAGGAGCCCTTACGGTAAAAAAGGTGCCGCCATAGGCACCTATGATAAAAGCCACGATTTGCAGCTAAGAAGGGAAATTTGGGGCACCCGCTATCGGGCATGTCCCAGTGCCGAAATTTACCTTCTTTGCTGCAAATCGCAGCATTTATAATGGCCACGATTTGCGGCAATGACGGTAACTAGCAGCCGAGAGAACTGAGGGCGACGAGGCACTCAAATATGCAAATTGCGGCATTGCATAGCGGGCACTGCAATGTCGCAAATTTGCATTTCCGCATGCCTCGGCACCCTCAATTCTTTTGGGCGCTGAAATTTAGCTTTTTTGCTGCAAATCGCTGCTGGGCGGTGGAGCGAAGGGTTAAGTGACACCAGAGGGAGTCTTAGGGTTAGACACCATCCAGCAGGGTCTTAGGGTTAGGCACCACCGGGGGTTAGGGTTAGGCACCACCAGGGGGGTCTTAGGGCTTGGCACCACCAGGGGGGTCTTAGGGTTAGGCACCACCGGGGTGTGGGGGGGTCTTAGGGTTACGTATCACCAAGGGGGGTCTTAGGATTAGGTACAACCAGGGGGGGTCTTAGGGTTAGTCACCACGGGAGGGTCTTAGGGTTAGGTTCCACCGGGGGTTAGGGTTAGGCACCAATGGGGTGGGTCTTAGGGTTAGCACCACTGGGGAGGTCTTCGGGTTAGGCATCGGTAGAGGGAGGGTTCTGTGTTAGAGTGGGGTTAGGTGAACAATACCAATATTTTGCAATCAGAATCCAGCAGTAGAGTATCGCTAATTAAGGCAATACTCTACTAGCGGCAATCCCATGCTTTTGTTCCAGGTGCCTTTGTTACATATATGCCTGTGTTGTACTTGCTTTTTATTGGAGCATGCAGCTCAACATGCAAAATTACACACCAGTGGGTGCAACCTGATTGAGGGCCAGGAGCAGGAGTTGCCTGGGGCCCATTTCAAGTGGAGTGTGCTTCTACGGAGGTTAGCTGTTCACTGAGTCATCTAAGGCCGAGGTCCTCAACGTGTGGTACACGCTCCCCAGGTGGTACTTGGTTGTGTTCAGGGAATACTTCAACTTGTCTAGAGTAGGGTCAGGTGCTTGGGGCCTAGTGGGTGTGAAGGGACCCACCTGCGACCTTCTTTGACCTCTGTCCACTCCAGCTTACCAAAAGGACCACAAGGGGCCCCCAAATCTACTACCTTACCTAGGGCCCCGTTCAGGGCCCCAGTGTTATTTTTACCGCCCAAGGTCCACTATCACCAGCTGCCCCCACACTGACAGCATCCTAAACTCCCCCTCCCCCCCCCCCCCAACATGGCAGCGATTAGATTGTAGGCTCCTCTGAGGACAGTTAGTAAAGTGATGGCAGGGATTAGATTGTAAGATCCGTGGCAAGCATCAGATTCGATGAGTGACAAGCAGCTCACAGATCACTGTTCACTGCCCCTTCATCCCCCGAGTGCCAGATCTGGCTGTTGATAGTCACCAACCGCTATGTACACTCTATGTAGCAGGACGAATGTTCGGCAGGCAGACTTCTACTGCCACCCTGCTGCCCACAACCCGCCCCTTGCTATCCTGGTGCCCTAGGCCATGGCCTTTGAGGCCTTGCCTGAAATCCGGGCCTACATCTTAATCCATCTCCACTTGTCACAGTCAATCCATTATAGTAAGTTTTGAAGATTATAGATTACCTAAACTTACCTAAAGTAAGCACAGAGGTGAATCTACATACCTCTAAGTGATGTCAATTTTTCTCTGCGTTCCCCATAAACACTCCAGCCACCAGGAACCCCTGTCCCCATAATCACTCATTGAGAAATTTGACTTGCAGTCAATCTTAGACAGGAAGAGGCGGGCTTGACTCGATGTTCCCTCCTATGTCCCTCTTCTTCCCTGCTGTGAGTTTATAAAGTAAAAAGTTAGATACTCACCTTAGTAGAGGGAAGCCCCTGGATAATGGGCCAATCGTGTGAGGAGAGGAGATGGAGGGGGTGCAGGAAGGAAGCAGGCAATTTGGGCTCCTGCTAGTGTCGGAAGTTTTGGCGCCGCCATAGGCGCCCATAGAAATATCGGCACTGAGCTGTAATTTGGGCGCCCGCTATTTATCTGGCACCGTGGGCACCCAAATTATGGCTCAATGGTGATATTTCTATAGGAGCCTATGGCAGCACCTGAGAACTTACGTTTTTTTTTTTGTGGCGGGGTTGGCAGCAGGGGAGGCGGCAGTTAGGGTTACAGTCAGGTAGGTTGTTTGTGGGGGGTGGGGTTTAGGTTTAGGCCTCAGGCAGGTTGTTTGTGCAGGGATGAGGTTTAGGGTTATGCATCTTTGTGCAGGGAGGGGGTTTAGGGTTAAGCGTCAGGCAGGTAGTTTGTACAAGGGGGTGGGGTTTAGGGTTAGGCGTCAGGCAGGTAGTTTGTGCAGGGGGGTGGGGTTTAGGGTTAGGCGTCAGGCAGGTCGTTTGTGCAGGGGGGTGGGGTTTAGGGTTAGGCGTCAGGCAGGTAGTTTGTGCAGGGGAGTAGGGTTTAGAGTTAGGTGTCAGGCAGGTAGTTTGTGCAGGGATGATGTTTAGGGTTAGGCGTCAGGCAGGTAGTTTGTACAGGAGGGTGGGGTTTAGGGTTAGGCATCAGGCAGGTAGTTTGTGCAGGGATGAGGTTTAGGGTTAGGCATCAGGCAGGTAGTTTGTACAGAGGGGTGGGGTTTAGGGTTAGGCATCAGGCAGGTAGTTTGTGCAGGGATGAGGTTTAGGGTTAGGCGTCACTCAGGCAGGTAGTTTGTGCAGGGGAGTGGGGTTTAGGGTTAGGCGTCAGGCAGGTAGTTTGTGCAGAGGGGTAGGGTTTAGGGTTAGGCATCAGGCAGGTAGTTTGTACAGGGGGGTGGGGTTTAGGGTTAGGCGTCACGCAGGTAGTTTGTGCAGGGGGGTGGGGTTTAGGATTAGGCGTCAGGTAGGTAGTTTGTGCAGGGGGGTGGGGTTTAGGGTTAGGCGTCAGGTAGGTAGTTTGTGCAGTGGGTGGGGTTACATAGTTACATAGTTATTTGGGTTGAAAAAAGACGTACGTCCATCTAGTTCAACCAGAGAACAAAGTACAACACCAACACCAGCCTACTCCCTCGCATATCCCTGTTGATCCAGAGGAAGGCGAAAAACCCTTACAAGGCATGGTCCAATTAGCCCCAAAAGGGAAAAAAATTCCTTCACGACTACAGATGGCGATCAAATAAAATCCCTAGATCAACATCATTAGGCATTACCTAGTAATTGTAGTCATGGATGTCAACGCAAGGAAAGCATCTAAGCCCCCTTTAAATGCAGGTATAGAGTTTGCCATAACTACTTCCTGTAACAATGCATTCCAGATCTTAATCACTCTTACTGTAAAGAACCCTTTCCTAAATAAATGGCTAAAACGTTTTTCCTCCATGCGCAGATCATGTCCTCTAGTTCTTTGAGAAGGGCTAGGGACAAAAAGCTCATCCGCCAAACTTTTATATTGCCCTCTGATGTATTTATACATGTTAATTAGATGTCCTCTAAGGCGTCTTTTCTCTAGACTAAATAAACCCAGTTTATCTAACCTTTCTTGGTAAGTGAGACCTTCCATCCCACGTATCAATTTTGTTGCTCGTCTCTGCACCTGCTCTAAGACTGCAATATCTTTCCTGTAATGTGGTGCCTAGCATGTACCATTGCGTGTATATCACAATGGTACATGCTAGGCTGGCTTCAGCATGTAGCATTGTAGTGTGTTGTGTTGGTGGTATAATGGTTAGGATAGCAGCCTACCACGCGGTAGGCCTGGGTTCGATTCCTGGCCAATGTATGTGAGTTGGCTTTTGACATCCTACAAATCCTTAAGCAAGCTCATTTTTCTCTTGGATATATCATAATGGTACATGCTAGGCTGGCTTCAGCATGTAGTGTTGGTGGTGGTATAGCGGTGAGGAGAGCTGCCTACCAAGCACTAGACCTGGGTTCGATTCCCGGCCAATGTATGTGAGCTGGCTTTTGAAATCCTACAATTCCCTGGAAGACAAGACCCTCCGGAGGAGGGAAGGGAGGAAAGAAAAAGGACTAAGGGAACAGGCAATAGGTTCTATGGGCTACCATTCAGCATAAAAAAGGTTCAATTTGCGATTAGTTTAATTTTTCCGTCGGAATCCGGAATTCTGCGGAATTTCGCAAAAATCCGGTGGAATTTTCATAGCGAAGGAATTAAGCGCTGGTGGAATCTGCGAATTCCGGCGGAACGGAATTTGCTCTTTCCGATCATCCCTAGTGGCCATCCTATCCTAGTGACCCCTGTCACCAACAACAGGAAGAGAGTGTGACCATCCTGTCCTACTGACCGCTGTCATTGACAACATGAAGTGAGTGTGGCCATCCCGTCTTATTTGATGTTAATGGTTACGAGAACGCACAGAGAAGCATGTGATCTGTTTGATCAGCTGATAGGTTTGTAAGGTACCGATTTGCTGTGATGACTTCCTGGTTTAACACATAAGAATGACCAGCGAATCAAAGCCTTACAAATCATCATATGATCACATGCTTCTCCATGAGTTCTCCTAAGCAAATGTCATCCCTAGAAGTGAGTGTGACTATCCTGTCCTAGTGACCGCTGTCACCGACAACAGGAAGTGAGTGTGGCTGTCCTATCATAGTGACTGCTGTCACCAACAACAGGAAGTGAGTGTGACTATCCTGTCCTAGTGACCGCTGTCACCAACAACAGGAAGTGAGTGTGACTATCCACAATGGGAAACCAGAGACCAATCAGAACCCCTGACAGCACTTCCAGTCTCTCTCCTCCCTGGGCTCAGCACCAAAATAATTAGACATTAAATGAAAGTCTTTTATTTTCCAGCAGATTCATGACTTCTGGAAAATTCAGCTTTTCCCTCAGCATTTGGACACATAATTTTTTCCATGTTGAATTATTTTTCTTTTAACAAAAAGACATTTTGCATTTTTCTTTATAAATGATTTTTAACGCCTACGTCCAGACATAGATCTGACTACACTGTCTAGCAGCGGAAACCAAAATAACGAAAAGAAGATGATACAGACGCTCTCAAACTGGATATGGGTCAATGTGTCAGTGCAGCTGCCAGAGGCTCCTCCTATTCCACAATGGGTGTAAAATGGTTCCACAGAAAAACACCTGAGGCCGACTTCAGACCATAGATTGGCGGTAGCCCGGGGGTTGCACTGCCAAAAAAAGGCCTTCAGAAATTACGGCGTTAGTATGTTGTAATCTCCTTCTGGCTCAGATCCAAACAGGAAGTGACGCCCGCTTGCCGTCACTTCCTGTTTCGGAAATACGGAAGTGCACAGAAGTGTATTGTAAAAAATACGCTTCCGCGCATGCGCAACACACCAGCACCATCCTTTTTAAAAATCCTTACGTGACTTCTGGTCCGCCGCACGTTGTCGAAAGAGGTCAAGTGGGAACATCGGTATGCGCTCGCCGTAGGCTTTATGCGCTCGCCATAGGCTTTCATTAACATTGCGGTGAGGTGTGGTAAAATGACCCACCGTATCGCACCAGTGTAAAAGGACCCTCAGCGTTTGCAGTAATAACTTTAACCATTTCAGCCTGCGGGGATTTTTCACCTTTTGCATCAGAGCTACTTTCACCTCCCATTCATTCGCTAATAATTTTATCACTACTTATCACAATTTATTGATCTATATCTTGTTTTTTCCGCCACTAATTAGGCTTTCTTTGGGTGGTACATTTTGCTAAGAATTTTTTTTTTATAAATGCATTTTAACAGGATTAATAAGAAAAAAATTGAAAAATTCATTATTTCTCAGTTTTTGGCCATTATAGCTTTAAAATAATCCACGCTACCAAAATTAAAACCTATGTATTTTATTTGCCCGTTTGTCTCGGTTATGGCGACATTTAAATTTTGTCCCTATCACAATGTATGGCGCCAATATTTTATTTGGAAATAAAGGGGCATTTTTTCCGTTTTGCGTCCATAACTATTTACAAGCTTATAATTTTAATAATGTTCGTAGTATACCCCCTTCAAATGCATATTTTAAAAGTTCAGACCCTTAGGTAACTATTTATGTCTTTTTTTTGTATTTTTTTTTTCCATTAAAAATTTTATTTGGGTAATATTTTGGTGTGGGAAATAAACAGTTAATTTTAATGTTATTATGTGTGTAAATTGTAATGTAAAAAATATGTAGATGTAGTTTTACTATTTGGCCACAAGATGAGTTTTTTTTTTGCTCCTTGTGCTTCTCGCTAACCGGAAGCACAAGGGGGATGCGGAATTTTTTACGTGCCGAAAGACTGAAGCCTCTTGTAAGAGCGATTCGGTTTTTCTGCTGAGGACACGGATCGGTGATCGGGAACCATGTAGAAATGGTTAAAGGATACCCGAGGTGACATGTGACATGAGGAGATAGACATGGGTATGTACAGTGCCTAGCACATAAATAACTATGCTGTGTTCCTTTTTTTCTTTCACTGCCTGAAAAGAGTTAAATATCAGGTATGTAAGTGGCTGACTCAGTCCTGACTCAGACAGGAAATGACTACAGTGTGACCCTCACTGATAAGAAATTCCAACTATAAAACACTTTCCTAGCAGAAAATGGCTTCTGATAGCAGGAAAGAGATAAAAAGAGTCAATTGTTTATAGATTTTAGCTCTGGCATACTTCAATGAATGGGTCATTAACCTCTTGACGACCAGCTAACGCCGATTGGCGTAAACTGGTTGTCTGTGGGTTTCCATGGAAACGCCTGCTCGTTCAAGCGGCTGTTCCATGTCAGTTCACGGAGGGTGTCTCCGTGAACTGCCTGCGAGCCTCCGATCGCGGCTCGCAGGCGAAATGTAAACACGCGGGGAAGAAATCCCCTGTGTTTACACTGCACGGCGCTGCAGCAGCGCCGTAAAGGAGATCGTCGATCCCCGGCCTCTGATAGGCTGGGGATCGCCGCCGTCTGATAGGCTGAAGCCTATCAGATGGCGGTACAGGACGTATCGCCGTCCTGTACCGCCTACAGAGCCAGGGAGAGGGAGGGAAGGAGAGGGAGGGGGGAATAGCGCTGCGGAGGGGGGCTTTGAGGAGGCACAGCAGAGCGGCGGCGATCAGACCCCCCCAGCAGGACATCCTTCTAGTGGGGAAAAAAGGGGGGGGGGGGGGAGTCTGATCGCCCTGCCTACAATACGATCTGTGCTGGGGGCTGAAGAGCCCACCCAGCACAGATCAATGGGAAACCACTTGGTCGGCAAGTGGTTAAGCAAAAACAATAAAACAGTTAAAACTTAAAAAGTAGATTTAAACATAAAACAAAACTGTGGAATATGTTAAAAAGTCATTTTTAGGAGAAGGAGGATAGATACAATCATTTATTTCATTAGTTTATTTTCGCCTCGGGTGTCCTTTAACCCCCTTGCCTTTCCAATTATATCGGCAAGGGGGCGGCACAGCACTTTTAAAATTTTTTAATTTTTTTTAATTCATGTAGCTAGCATAGTGCTAGCTACATGATAGCTGCTGACAAGCGGCATCCCCCTACCTACGCCGGCGATCTTTGCAAGCAGGAAATACCGTTCAGAACGGGATTTCCTGCAGGGCTTCCCCCGTTGCTATGGCGACTGGGCGGGATGACGTCACAGACGTCATGGACGTCGGGACGTCAGAGGGAATCCCGATCCACCCCTCAGCGCTGCCTGGCACTGATAGGCCAGGCTGTGCAGGGGGTCTGGAGGGGAGGGGGGGCGGCGCGGCGCGCGGCGACGATCGAGAGATGCACGCAGCTAGCAAAGTGCTAGCTGTGTGCAATAAAAAGAAATTTTGAAGATCCGCCCAGCGGGGCCTGAGAAATCCTCCTACACAGGTTACCCCGAGCTGAGCTTGGAATAACCGGCAAGGAGGTTAATCTTGGTGTCAGTAAAATCTTGCAGTCACCGGGTGCTCAAACAGACAAACCAGTGACCAGTAGCGTAGCTTAGGAGCTCTGGGCCCCAGTGCAGGTTTTACATTGGGCCCGCTGAAGTGCTCTGTACATAACAATTATCAGTAGGCTGGGAAGGAGACCAGTCTATTATTGGTTATATCTAATCAAAGCACATATAGAGGTGATCATTACCAGCTTAGCAAGGCTGGATTTATCCTTTTTCTGCCGCTCCCCTTCCATGTGCAGCCCCCCCCCCCCCCCCCCTCCTATTTCTTGTGCAGCCCCCTCTTCCATATCTAACCTTCATGTACAGCAGCCTCCTTCAGTTGTATACAGGCCCCTTGGGGCAGCAGCTACCTATCCATGTGTTGCTCCTTATCTGTGGTCTCTGTATTCCACTTGCAGCCTCTTCTTCCATATTCAGCAATCCCTCTTCTATGTCCAGTCGTCCCTTGGCCATCTGCCCCCCAAGGCTTTGGCCTTGGTGGCCTTTCCAGAAATCTGGCCCTGAGCTTAGTATCAATAAGGAGCTAGTAAAGGAGTTGAAGGAGGGCCCCTACTGGTTCCCTCTGGTCCAGGGGCCCTGGTGCGGTTGCTACCTCTGCATACCCCATTGCCACACCACTGCGGGTGACCATCACCACATATATCAAAGGATGATATCGGTAGAATGTTCCAAATTCCATGAGTTTAAAGGAGAACTGAAGAGAGAGGTACATGGAGGCTGCCATGTTTATTTCCTTTTAAGCAATACTAGTTGCCTGGCAGCCCTGCTGATCCTCTGCCTCTAATACTATTAGCCATAGCCCCTGAACAAGCATGCAGCAGATCAGGTGTTTCAGACTTTAAAGTCAGATCTGACAAGACTGGCTGCATGCTTGTTTCTGGTGTTATTCAGATACTACTGCAGAGAGATAGACCAGCAGGGCTGCCAGGCAACTGGTATTGATTAAAAGGAAATAAATATGGCAGCCTCCGTATACCTCTTACTTCTGTTCCCCTGTAAGCAATAAACCTTATAAAAGCAAATGAGGAATTTTGTAACAAACATTGTGGGCCCCTGTGACAAGGACCCTTCAAATCAATAGTGCATATAACAAGCATATAGTGCAAGTGCCACCGCGTCCATGCAAAAAGGGCGTCGGGAAAAAAGGGAGCGGGGTGTAAATGATAAGCGGTAATAGCATTTATAAAAATATCGTGTTGTATTTCGTTTACAATCATGTTTTACAAATTGAAAACCTTTAACCACCTTAGCGGTATGGACGAGCTCAGCTCGTCCATTACCGACAGAGGGTGCCGCTCAGGCCCTGCTGGGCCGATTTAGATCAAATAAAGTGCAGCACACGCAGCCGGCACTTTGCCAGCCGCGTGTGCTGCCTGATCGCCGCGAAAGAGGGTCCCCCCAGCCGCCTGAGCCCTGCGCAGCCGGAACAAATAGTTCCGGCCAGCGCTAAGGGCTGGATCGGAGGCGGCTGACGTCAGGACGTCGGCTGACGTCCATGACGTCACTCCGCTCGTCGCCATGGCGACGAAGTAAGCAAAACACGGAAGGCCGCTCATTGTGGCCTTCCGTGTTACTTTTGGCCGCCGGAGGCGATCAGAAGAACGCCTCCGGAGCGCCCTCTAGTGGGCTTTCATGCAGCCAACTTTCAGTTGGCTGCATGAAATAGTTTTTTTTTTTATTTAAAAAAAACCCTCCCGCAGCCGCCCTGGCGATCTTAATAGAACGCCAGGGTGGTTAATAATGTCTATGAAATCGCAAATTGTGAAACCGATAATCTTCCCTGTGTTGAAAGTGAAACTTAAAATTACATTTGTTACAAACCGATAATATATGTATAATTGTTATAATTGTATAATATGGTGTATTACCTTCATTTATCGTTTCTTCATATTATAAAATCTGAAAATATTGTTTATAACAATGAAAAAAAAAATGTAAGTACGTAATAACTGTAGTAAAACATTAGTAAATATTACTAACATTTTACTACAACTAAACCCGACCCTACTCTCACTCAGAACCCTCCCTCTACCTATCCGTAACCCTTAGACCTCTCTGGTGGTGCCTAACCCTAAGACCCCCCTGGTGGTGCCTAACCCTAAGTCCTCCCTGGTGGTGCCTAACCCTAAGTCCTCCTTGGTGGTGCCTAACCCTAAGACCCCCCAGGTGATGCCTAACCCTAAGACCCCCTTGGTGATGCCTAACCCTAAAACCCCCTGGTGGTGCCTAACCCTAAGACCCCCCCTTGTGGTGCCTAACCCTAAATTCCCCCTGGTGGTGCCTAACCCTAAGACCCCCTTAGTGATTGCTTTATTGTGTGGATAATACTTTTTTAAAAATAGTGACTGTAAAGAAATATATTACAATTTAATTACTGATCGCTTTATTATGTGGATAATAAATTACAAAGAGTAAGTGATAACATTTTAAATAACGTTTTAGTTAAATACGGTAAATATGTTTAGTATATCTGCAAACGAGATTCGTCACGGGCGCATTTTGTAAACTTAAATCATCACAAGCGCAGTTTGAAAACGATAATAATCTCCAGGCGCCCTTTTTTCCTGTTCAGCGCCCATCAAACGATATTTATTATGGGAGTGAATGGCGGCGCTCTTTTTGTCCACTTGCCTCACTTGCATGCGCCCAAATTTCCTGCTTCCCTATTCACCAACGTCAGGGGGTTTACTCTGATGATACTGGCAGGCCAAAACTTGTTGGATTTGGGTATTTAATTTTAAACACTGGTACGGTGCACCAAACCTTGCCAAGGACAACCACAGTGTCAGAGCTGCAAGAAGAGGATGAGGAACAGCTTGGTAATGGTTACCACTATACAAAGTATCTACAGAAGTCATTATTATGAGCACAAGACCAATAGAGAGCTGATACTGTAGTTGAGGGAGGGCGCTTTCGGGGCCACCTCTGGCCCAAAGGCCCCGTTGCAACCTCTGCAACCCCTATTGCTACGCCCCTGACTGCATCCAAACAGATCAGCAGGACAGCCAGGCAACTGGGATTGTTTAAAAGGAAATATGACAGCCTCCATATCCCTCTTACTTCAGGTTCACTTCAAACCAAAAATAAGACTATGGGATTCCTGAAAGTACTCCTGTTTAGGAGTCAGGACTATAGACAATCATTTATCTCATCCGTTTATTTTCATTTCAGTTTCGCTTTAACAGCAGCTGATCGAGGAGCTGAGCAAACAAGTTCGGCTACTGCGGACTTACGGGGGCATTTGTGCCTGGAGTTAAGCTGAACATAAAAATGTACATTACAGCAGCGTGTGGGAAAGTGGCGGCGGCTCCGGCAGGCGGGGGAGGGTGGCGGAAATCGCATTTGCTGAATTAAGGGATTCCCACTGTTTGGGGGTCCCATAAACGGACTTAATTCCTAAAAGCTGCAATAAAAGTCGGAGTCCTTAAGCCGGAGACTTTGTCTTCGGAAAACTTGGTGGTACGGCCCCGAGCTGGAAGGAAATTCCCTCCGACGCTGCCAGATGAAATTACAACGTTTCATGGTCAGGTTTAACCGCTCTGCGCCGTCGGCCCAGAAAGCAGCACAATGTCACCCGAGCTAAAGGCAGATTTATTTGGAGCGGATTCAGGACGACCGCCTCCCCTCCCCCTTCTCGGAGGAATGGTGGAAATCTGTCCGCAGCTTCACTGCCATGACTCTCCCTCCCGACCCTGACGGCGGTTATTTCTGTGTAACTGGGTCAGTCGGGATAGGAGCCCTTTCTTCGTATAATTCTTTCTGTTTTAGGAAAGCAAACTTTTGTTTTTCGTATAATGGACTACCCACTTAAAGAGACACTGAAGCAGAAAAAAATTTTAGGATATAATGAATTGGTTGTGTAGTACGGATATTTACTAGAACAGTAGTAGCAAAGAAAATATTCTCATATTTTTATTTTCAGTTACATAGTGTTTTTTATAACATGACATAATTCTCTAATATTTGCAGTTACTACACTACTCAGCATTCGAAATGATTTTACAGAGCAGGCCAGTGAATTATTGACCTGTCCTCTGCAGAGAAAAATAAAATACAGTGACTGATAGCTGAGATAACAAGCTTCAGAAGACAGAGCTCTCTGCGACTTTGAAGGTCATGGAGCTCAATGGCTCTTTTGCAGAGATAACAACTGGAGTTTCTTAACTCTTCCTGTACTGGAAACAATATATAGACTTATTTCTCTGCTCCTAATGTTTTATTTCTTAGCTGTACTAAACATACAAATCATATCATAATTTATTTTTTCTTCAGTGTCTCTTTAAAAGGCCAAGTTCAAACACATTTTTTGTTGTTTTTTTAAGCATAGTTATTTATAGAGCATCGTTTTTAAAGTGGTATTAAACCCTTAAAAAATAAAAAAAATCTAAATAGTCACTTTGTTACTGAAAGCGTTTTAATTTAAACTCCCTGGTGGTATGATTATTTCAGGATTTCAGGGTCTTTATAAAACGTTTCAGACCCTAAAATCAGAAAAAAAATCACGCTGCCAGAGTCTCTGTACCAGCCCCTGCTCTCACTCTCCTCCCTGGGCTCCAGCGCTGCAATTTTACCTCTGTCCTCCGTGTGGTGCTGTAACTCTGTAGTGAGATCGATGACGGTGATCTCACTAGAGTTGGGCCGAACGGTTCGCCGGCGAACGGGGTTCGCGCGAACTTAGGTGGTTCGCGTGCGGGTACCGCACGCGAACCTTTTGCGGAAGAAGTTCGGTTCGCCCCATAATGCACCTGAGGGTCAACTTTGACCCTCTACATCACAGTCAGCAGGCCCAGTGTAGCCAATTAGGCTACACTAGCCCCTGGAGCCCCACCCCCCCTTATATAAGGCAGGCAGCGGCGGCCATTACGGCCACTCGTGTGCCTGCATTAGTCAGAGTAGGGCGAGCTGCTGCAGACTGTCTCTCAGGGAAAGATTAGTTAGGCTTAACTTCTTCCTGGCCTGCATACCTGTTCTGTTCAGTGAGCCCTCAGCCCACTGCATACCTGTACTGTGATCCTGCCACTGCATAGCTGTTCAGTGATCCTGCCACAGCATACCTGTTCTGTTCAGTGAGCCCTCAGCCCACTGCATACCTGTACTGTGATCCTGCCACTGCATAGCTGTTCAGTGATCCTGCCACAGCATACCTGTTCTGTTCAGTGAGCCCTCAGCCCACTGCATACCTGTACTGTGATACTGCCACTGCATACCTGTTCAGTGATCCTGCCACAGCATACCTGTTCTGTTCAGTGAGCTCTCAGCCCACTGCATACCTGTACTGTGATCCTGCCACTGCATACCTGTTCAGTGATCCTGCCACAGCATACCTGTTCTGTTCAGTGAGCCCTCAGCCCACTGCATACCTGTACTGTGATCCTGCCACTGCATACCTGTTCAGTGATCCTGCCACAGCATACCTGTTCTGTTCAGTGAGCCCTCAGCCCACTGCATACCTGTACTGTGATCCTGCCACTGCATAGCTGTTCAGTGATCCTGCCACAGCATACCTGTTCTGTTCAGTGAGCCCTCAGCCCACTGCATACCTGTACTGTGATCCTGCCACTGCATAGCTGTTCAGTGATCCTGCCACAGCATACCTGTTCTGTTCAGTGAGCCCCCAGCCCACTGCATACCTGTACTGTGATCCTGCCACTGCATACCTGTTCAGTGATCCTGCCACAGCATACCTGTTCTGTTCAGTGAGCCCTCAGCCCACTGCATACCTGTACTGTGATCCTGCCACTGCATAGCTGTTCAGTGATCCTGCCACAGCATACCTGTTCTGTTCAGTGAGCCCTCAGCCCACTGCATACCTGTACTGTGATCCTGCCACTGCATAGCTGTTCAGTGATCCTGCCACAGCATACCTGTTCTGTTCAGTGAGCCCCCAGCCCACTGCATACCTGTACTGTGATCCTGCCACTGCATACCTGTTCAGTGATCCTGCCACAGCATACCTGTTCTGTTCAGTGAGCCCTCAGCCCACTGCATACCTGTACTGTGATCCTGCCACTGCATAGCTGTTCAGTGATCCTGCCACAGCATACCTGTTCTGTTCAGTGAGCCCTCAGCCCACTGCATACCTGTACTGTGATCCTGCCACTGCATAGCTGTTCAGTGATCCTGCCACAGCATACCTGTTCTGTTCAGTGAGCCCTCAGCCCACTGCATACCTGTACTGTGATACTGCCACTGCATACCTGTTCAGTGATCCTGCCACAGCATACCTGTTCTGTTCAGTGAGCCCTCAGCCCACTGCATACCTGTACTGTGATCCTGCCACTGCATACCTGTTCAGTGATCCTGCCACAGCATACCTGTTCTGTTCAGTGAGCCCTCAGCCCACTGCATACCTGTACTGTGATCCTGCCACTGCATAGCTGTTCAGTGATCCTGCCACAGCATACCTGTTCTGTTCAGTGAGCCCCAGCCCACTGCATACCTGTACTGTGATCCTGCCACTGCATACCTGTTCAGTGATCCTGCCACAGCATACCTGTTCTGTTCAGTGAGCCCCCAGCCCACTGCATACCTGTACTGTGATCCTGCCACTGCATACCTGTTCAGTGATCCTGCCACAGCATACCTGTTCTGTTCAGTGAGCCCTCAGCCCACTGCATACCTGTACTGTGATCCTGCCACTGCATAGCTGTTCAGTGATCCTGCCACAGCATACCTGTTCTGTTCAGTGAGCCCTCAGCCCACTGCATACCTGTACTGTGATCCTGCCACTGCATACCTGTTCAGTGATCCTGCCACTGTATACCTGTTCTGTGAACCCGCCACTGTATACCTGTTCTGTTCAGTGGACCCGCCACTGTATACCTGTTCTGTGAACCCGCCACTGTATACCTGTTCTGTTCAGTGGACCCGCCACTGTATACCTGTTCTGTGAACCCGCCACTGTATACCTGTTCTGTTCAGTGGACCTGCCACTGTATACCTGTTTAGTGAACACGCCACTGCATACCTGTTGTGTTCAGTGAACCTGCCACTGCATACCTGTTCTGTGAACCCGCCACTGTATACCTGTTCTGTTCAGTGGACCCGCCACTGTATACCTGTTCTGTGAACCCGCCACTGTATACCTGTTCTGTTCAGTGGACCTGCCACTGTATACCTGTTTAGTGAACACGCCACTGCATACCTGTTGTGTTCAGTGAACCTGCCACTGCATACCTGTTCTGTGAACCCGCCACTGTATACCTGTTCTGTTCAGTGGACCCGCCACTGTATACCTGTTCTGTGAACCCGCCACTGTATACCTGTTCTGTTCAGTGGACCTGCCACTGTATACCTGTTTAGTGAACACGCCACTGCATACCTGTTGTGTTCAGTGAACCTGCCACTGCATACCTGTTCTGTGAACCCGCCACTGTATACCTGTTCTGTTCAGTGGACCCGCCACTGTATACCTGTTCTGTGAACCCGCCACTGTATACCTGTTCTGTTCAGTGGACCTGCCACTGTATACCTGTTTAGTGAACACGCCACTGCATACCTGTTGTGTTCAGTGAACCTGCCACTGCATACCTGTTCTGTGAACCCGCCACTGTATACCTGTTCTGTTCAGTGGACCCGCCACTGTATACCTGTTCTGTGAACCCGCCACTGTATACCTGTTCTGTTCAGTGGACCTGCCACTGTATACCTGTTTAGTGAACACGCCACTGCATACCTGTTGTGTTCAGTGAACCTGCCACTGCATACCTGTTCTGTGAACCCGCCACTGTATACCTGTTCTGTTCAGTGGACCCGCCACTGTATACCTGTTCTGTTCAGTGGACCTGCCACTGTATACCTGTTCTGTTCAGTGGACCTGCCACTGTATACCTGTTTAGTGAACACGCCACTGCATACCTGTTGTGTTCAGTGAACCCGCCACTGTATACCTGTACTGTTCAGTGAACCCACCGCATCAGTGCGCATACCTGTGCAGTTAAGTGAACCCACCTACCTACGTGAGTGCACGCAGTGTGATATACCACTCCGTGCATACCCGATATGGACAAAACAGGTAGAGGAAGAGGAAGAGGTAGTGGCAGAGGCAGAGGAAGGCCACCCGGCAGGTCTGCGCGAGGTCGTGTAAATGTAATTTCGTGTGGACCTGGCCCACAGTACAGTGCTCGGAAGAAGGCACGTCCCATCACCTCCCAAGATTGTCAGGACGTGGTTGAGTATTTAGCGACACAGAACACCTCATCTTGCTCAGCCACCAGCGCTACTACTAGCACCACTTCCGCTGCATTTGACACTTCGCAAGAATTATTTAGTGGTGGTGAAATCACTGATGCACAGCCATTGTTACAGCCAGATGAATTTTCACCAGCTCATATGTCTGCGTTACGCGACAACACTATGGATGTAACGTGTAAGGAGGATGAAGGACCTACACATTTGGATTTTTCTGAGGCAAGCGAAGCTGGGCAGGATGATTACGATGATGACGATGATAGGGATCCTCTGTATGTTCCCAATAGAGGAGATGAAGAGGGGGACAGTTCAGAGGGGGAGTCAGAGAGTAGTAGGAGGATAGAAGTTGCTGAAAGAAGCTGGGGCAGCTCTTCGTCAGAAACAGCTGGTGGCAGAGTCCGGCACCATGTATCGCCAGATTCGCCACCTATGTACAGCCAGCCAACTTGCCCTTCAGCATCAGCTGCTGAGGTCCCCATAGTGCCCACATCCCAGGGTGGCTCAGCGGTGTGGAAATTTTTTAATGTGTGTGCCTCAGATCGGACCAAAGCCATCTGTTCGCTCTGCCAACAAAAATTGAGCCGTGGAAAGGCCAACACTCACGTAGGGACAAGTGCCTTACGAAGGCACCTGCAGAAAAGGCACAAACAGCAATGGGATGGCCACCTGAGCAAAAGCAGCAGCAGCACACAAAAGCAAAGTCACCCTCCTTCTCCTCTTCCTCCTTCAGGTGCATCATCTGCTTATGCCGCTCTCTCCCTTGCACCTTCACAGGCACCCTCCTCCACTCCGCCTCTGCCCTTGAGCGGTTCCTGCTCCTCTGCCCACAGCAGCAGTCAGGTGTCCGTGAAGGAAATGTTTGAGCGGAAGAAGCCACTTTTGGCCAGTCACCCCCTTGCCCGGCGTCTGACAGCTGGCGTGGCGGAACTGTTAGCTCGCCAGCTGTTACCATACCGGCTGGTGGACTCTGAGGCCTTCCGTAAATTTGTGGCCATCGGAACACCGCAGTGGAAGATGCCAGGCCGCACTTATTTTTCCAGAAAGGCCATACCCCAACTGCACCGTGAAGTTGAGAGGCAAGTGGTGTCATCTCTTGCGAAGAGCGTTGGGTCAAGGGTACACCTGACCACGGATGCCTGGTCTGCCAAGCACGGGCAGGGCCGCTACATTACCTACACAGCCCATTGGGTGAACCTGGTGGTGAACGATGGCAAGCAGAAAGCGGCGGACCAAATTGTGACACCTCCACGGCTTGCAGGCAGGCCTCCTGCCACCTCCTCTCCTCCTGCTACATGCTCTTCGCTGTCCTCCTCCTCCTCCTTGGCTGAGTGGCAGTTCTCCTCTCCAGCTACACAGCCCCAGCTCCGCAGGGCCTATGCTGCATGCCAGGTACGACGGTGTCACGCCATCTTAGACATGGCTTGTCTCAAAGCGGAGAGTCACACTGGAGCAGCTCTCCTGGCTGCTCTTAAGAAACAGGTGGATGAGTGGCTGACCCCGCACCACCTGGAGATAGGCAACGTGGTGTGCGACAACGGCAGCAATCTGCTTGCCGCTTTGCATATGGGGAAGCTGACACACATACCCTGCATGGCACATGTCATGAATCTGGTGGTTCAAAGATTTGTGGCAAAGTACCCTGGCTTAGCGGATGTCCTGAAGCAGGCCAGGAAGTTCTGTGGGCATTTGAGGCGCTCTTACACAGCCATGGCACGATTTGCAGAAATTCAGCGTAAAAACAACATGCCGGCGAGACGCCTCATTTGCGATAGCCCCACTCGCTGGAACTCGACCCTCCTCATGTTCTCCCGCCTGCTAGAACAGAAGAAAGCCGTCACCCAGTACCTCTACAACTGGAGTAGAACGAAACAGTCTGGGAAGATGGGGATGTTCTGGCCCGACAACTGGACAATGATGAAAAATGCATGCAGGCTCATGCGGCCGTTTGAGGAGGTGACCAACCTGGTGAGCCGCAGTGAGGGCACCATCAGCGACTTAATTCCCTACGCGTACTTCTTGGAGCGTGCTGTGCGTAGAGTGGCGGATGAAGCTGCGAATGAGCGTGACCAGGAACCGTTACGGCAGGAACAGGCATGGGACCAATTTTCATCAGACCCAGCTGTTTCCTCAACACCTGCGGCAGCACAGAGGGGGGAGGAGGAGGAAGAAGAGAGGTCGTGTGCAGAAGATGAGTCAGACTCAGAGGATGATGAGCAAGGTGTTTCTTTGGGGGAGGAGGAGGAGGAGGAGGGGACAGCGGCAGGAGAACAACCGCAGCAGGCGTCGCAGGGGGCTTGTGCTGCGCAACCTTCCCGTGGTATTGTTCGCGGCTGGGGGGAGGAGGTTGACTTACCTGACGTCACTGAGGAAGAGCAAGAGGAGATGGAGGGTACTGGATCCGACTTTGTGCAGATGTCGTCTTTTATGCTGTCCTGCCTGTTGAGGGACCCCCGTATAAAAAACCTCAAGGGGAATGAGCTGTACTGGGTGGCCACACTACTAGACCCTCGGTACAGGCACAAAGTGGCGGACCTGTTACCAACTCACCGGAAGGTGGAAAGGATGCAGCACATGCAGAACCAGCTGTCAACTATGCTTTACAATGCCTTTAAGGGTGATGTGACGGCACAACGCCAGCAAGGTACCACTGCCACTAATCCTCCTCCCGTGTCCACGCAGTCAAAGACAGGACGCTCCAGCGATCTCATGGTGATGTCGGACATGCGGACGTTCTTTAGTCCAACGCCTCGCCGTAGCCCTTCCGGATCCACCCTCCACCAACGCCTGGAACGGCAGGTAGCCGACTACCTGGCCTTAAGTGTGGATGTAGACACTGCTGTGAACAGCGATGAGGAACCCTTGAACTACTGGGTGCGCAGGCTTGACCTGTGGCCAGAGCTGTCCCAATTTGCCATCCAACTTCTCTCCTGCCCTGCCGCAAGCGTCCTCTCAGAAAGGACCTTCAGCGCAGCTGGAGGCATTGTCACAGAGAAGAGAAGTCGCCTAAGTCACAAAAGTGTTAAGTACCTCACCTTTATAAAAATGAATGAGGCATGGATCCCGGAGGGCTGCTGCCCGCCCCAAGACTAAGTCAGTCCCCGCACATACAGCATCTCTGCCTGCACGCCGTGTGACTGGCTGCCTGGCCTGCCCCAAGAAGACTAAGTCGCTCCCAGTCCCTCCACACAGCATGTCTGCCTGCAGGCCGCTTCACTACCTTCTCCGCCACCACCAACAGGGTCCGGGACTCCAGGCGGATTGCTGAATTTTTTAGGCCGCTGCTAGCAGCGGCCGCTGTAATAATTTTTCGGGTGCGTGTACATGACTGCCTAATTTTTCTGGCTGCACTGCGGGCAGCTGCAACAACAAAAGAAAAGGCATGAACATGCGCCCATTCCCCTTCGTGATCATTACCTTGCCGTGGTGAAGGGGCTTGCGTATCACAATGGAGCAATGACCGGCGCCTAGATGAGTGTCTCGGGGGGCACACCCACGATAATAAGGTCGTTGCCTCATTGTGGTCAGACCAAATTTGATCAGCTGGACAGTCACTGTTCTGTCATTCAGCTACATCAGCCAGGTGACTGACCATATGGGCTGTAAAGCCACCAAAACCTGCACTCTCGCCATGGTGCGCACCAGTCCAGCACGGCCGTCACTACACAAACAGCTGTTTGCGGTGCGTTACACGATGAGTTTGGTGCGTCAGTGTGAAGCAGTACCTTAATTACACTACCTGATTGATGTATACACATGCAAGATGTTTGAAAGCACTTTAGGCCTGTCATTTAACATTCAATGTGATTTCTGCCCTTAAAACGCTGCTTTGCGTCAAATCCAGATTTTTCCCGGGGACTTTTGGCATGTATCCCACTCCGCCATCCCCCCCTCCAGGTGTTAGACCCCTTGAAACATCTTTTCCATCACTTTTGTGGCCAACATAATTAATTTTTTTTTTCAAAGTTCGCATCCCCATTGAAGTCTATTGCGGTTCGCGAACTTTAACGCGAACCGAACCTTTCGCGAAAGTTCGCGAACCCGGTTCGCGAACCGAAAATCGGAGGTTCGGCCCAACTCTAGATCTCACCAGAGTGATTTAGAGCCTCGGAGGACAGGACGGAGAACAGCTACCTACATCTGGATCCCCTGGGAGGTGAGGAAAAAACACCCGCTGCACGCTATACTCTGCATTGAGCTCCCGATGGCTAGCCCGAGCTACACTCAGGATTACCACCAGGAAGGTTAAAGAGTACTTATAGACAGAGCTTATAATGAGAGGCTCTGCCTGCATGAGGGTGGAGGGAGGGAGGGCCTCCAGGTATTAGAGCCCTTGAAACATGTTTTCCATCATTTTTCCAGCCAATAGAATTTTTTCAAAATTTCAAAGTTCGCCTCCCCATTGAAGTCTATTGCGGTTCGCGAACTTTTTCGCGAACCGAACCTTTCGCGGAGGTTCGCGAACAGGGTTCGTGAACCGAAAATCGGAGGTTCGCGACACCTCTACTCTCCAGCCACCAATTGGATTTGCATCCAAATTTAAAGAGGAACTTTAAAAAGAAACTGTCCTTCTGTAAACCCCACATACCAATACCATAGAGTTTTTATTCAGCAACACTAAAATGCTTTTCAGAGGTCTCTTAGCACAGCCTGTGTGAAAAATGCTTTGTTTATAAGCTTTTCGAAAAATGTGTGTCAGCGTCCAGGCTAGAGCTGTACCATGTAGATAGGTTCCACTTCTCTGTCACTAATCGCAGAGGAATGATTTACTGTTTGTTTCTGCTCTGCTTACACACACACTGCTTTCTCACAGATCATATGAGAACAGCTGAGGGAATTTTAGATACAGAGGAGTATCTGAAGAGAAGGACCTGTACTTTTTCATGCAGCTTGGAACTGGGCTAATTCAAATCAGCAGAAAGTACATTTAGTTTGCCCGGGTCAAAATTTGCATTACATTGGCATGCAGGACAAAATAATTTGCCTTTCATCGGCCATCTCTCTTCCTACGGTTGCAATCAGCGCCGGATTTACCATAAGGCACTGTAGGCACATGCCTACAGGCGCCTGATGATGGAAAGGCGTCTCACTCCCCTCTCCAAATGCCTCCCTCCTGACTTCAGTATACAGAGTCCTGAGCGGAGTGTAAAGGAGAGGTTACTTACCTGGCTCTTGGCATTGCACTGACCAGATCTACCTTCAGTAAGGAGCACCTCTACTGACTTAATTCTTGGGGGCACCTCTAGCTTCGTAATTTTGAGGGTACCTCTGGCTACCTAATACTAAGGGGCAGCCGTAGCTACCTATGACGGGCAAGGGAACTAAGGGAGAAGTGACAGCTGGCCCAGCCAGCACACATGTGGTGTGGTGTGGTGTGGTGGGGGTTTGTAGGTTCATGGAGGGTGAAGTCTAGGGTGCCAGGACATCTGTGCCTATAGGCTCTTGTGATGTAAATACAGGCCAGGTAGCAATAGACAAAGAGAAAAAAGTTGAGAATTCCAATTTTTTTCCATGGAAAATCGGCTTCCCCCTCTTCTGCTCCATACTAAAATATATAAACACTCGGTGCTTATAGGGGAATATCTGTGTCAAGCGAAGTCCAACGCGATGATTCACAAACCTCCTTCCCAACATTGGGCTTTAAATTTGCTCCTCGTGATTTCAGTTTAGCCTATTTTATGGAAATAGAAATTATTCCCTCCTCATCAAAGCTAGAGGTTTTTTTTTTTTTATTTCTCCTTGTTTTCATTTTTTCATTTAAACAGACTTTGCAGATTTTTACCCCCAAATAAGCGGCGCGCACTCACCGTCTATGCATCCAAACTGGAAACATCTGAAACCAGGGATGACTAATAGAGAAAGCAGAGAGCGAGGAGTCTCCCATCTCCCCATCTTTGCCTTATATTTGGCCACTGGAGGGTCTTAAGTCAAAACAGAAGACATGGGAACTTGGAGAAGAGCGTCTTCGGCTGATTAATAGGGTGAGCTCTCGCCTCTAAAAACATGGGCATCTTCCCTTCTTCATCCTTCTCACCCGTGTAGGAGTAGCTGAGGTGAACAACCTAACAACTTTACCCTACATTCTGACTCATTCTCCATTAGCCATCTCAGCCTCCTATGTGTTTTAATTCCAGCTGCAGCCCCCCTACCCCCTCTCCTCAAACTTTCTGAGAAAAAAAGAAAAAAAGTTTTGTCCATCCAGAAGATGAGAGACAGATGGACTTCAGGGAGGAAAACAATCAGGCCATTTCCAAAAAGAGTTTTTCTTTTTTTCTCTTGTGTACATTAAAAGCCACAAAAAGACCACCAAAAGCATGTCTTCTATCTTCAGATGTGACTCAAGAGGTTAGGCCTCCTGGGTAATTTACAGTCAATTAGGGACACGCTCTTGAGTATCTCGTAAAAAAAGAATTCCAGAGATAATAATGCTTTGTGTCCCTCAGAAATAGAGATAACGCCTTTCCAAGAGCTTGAAGATGAATTGTGGACAGGGGAAATCGAGGTTGGTGCTCTACATTAGTCTTTCTCACAACAACATGGGCCTGTTGTGGTAACGTTTTCCCAGCGAAGGAGACGAGAGCAGATGTCCAATGAGTCATCCCGGCCAGGTAATGACACACAGATCCACGGTGAGATCATTAACCACAGGCAGGAGTTGTAGATCTTTTTGGCTTGGAGATTCCAACAAAACAGATGACTTCAACCTCAAGCAGAGGTGCTTGTTCAGGACTTTTTTTCTTGTATACAACACAAAGAATTCTGATATTCCTGGTGATAATAGTAGGATGGGTGTGTTAGATGTGAACAATGTCCACACTAATACTACTTGAGTGTGATCTCACTGGAAGAATTCAGATCATGGAACAGATGTTTAGAACTATTTACTAGCTGGATCACCTTACATTTACGAGGTAATGAGTTAAGTATTAAGGTACCTGTACATCTAGCGATATACGGGCCAATCGACTAAATACCCGTACCCACTAGGCGATTTTTCCAGCGCATTTTGCGACACATGACCATTTTCCACGGCATTGTGCAACATCTTGAAACATTGTTTAACTTAAAGAGAACCCGAGGTGTGTTTAAAGAATGTTATCTGCATACAGAGGCTGGATCTGCCTATACAGCCCAGCCTCTGTTGCTATCCCAAACCCCACTAAGGTCCCCCTGCACTCTGCAATCCCTCATAAATCACAGCCGTGCTGTGAGGCTGTGTTTACATCTGTAGTGTCAGTCTCAGCTGCTCCCCCGCCTCCTGGATAGCTCCGGTCCCTGCCCCCGTCCCTTCCCTCCAATCAGCAGGGAGGGAAGGGATGCAGGCGGGGACTGGAGTTCTGCAGGAGGCGGGGAGAGCAGCAGACTGACACTATAGAGATAAACACAGCCAGCTCTGACAAGCTGTTTGTCAGCAGCGTGGCTGTGATTTATGAGGGATTGCAGAGTGCAGGGGGAGCTTAGGGGGGTTTGGGATAGCAACAGAGGCTGGGCTGTATAGGCAGATCCAGCCTCTGTATGCAGATAATATTCTTCAATCCCACCTCGGGTTCTCTTTAAGTTAAACATGGTTTAGGGACGTGCGGCTATCATGAACATACATCATGGCGGTCATGATTGTGGATGATCGTTCCGACTCACGCACAAAGATACTGCAATCGTATTGCGCCTGTTGTGTGCCATTGTACATACCCACGGCAGATGATGGATAGGGATACGCATAGGCGTATCTAGGGAAAACAGCGCCTATGGCAACACTGAAATCCGCACCCACCAAATATTTAGTCCTGGTTGCATTGGTTGTGTCCAAGTTGAAGTGAAGCATGGCCTGTAAGAATTAAGTATGGCTATAGGTCAGCCTATACATATCCCCCGAATACCAGTTAAGCAGCTTGTCCCCCAAAAGATGTAACCAGGCAGCATAATGTCCCCCGGATAAAAAAAAAAATAGAATCTGTATGGAAAAAACCAGGAATGCTACACAGCAGCGCCTCCTGTAAGTGGCGCCCATGGCACATGCCATACCTGCAAGGCCGGATTTAGGCCAAGGCCACGTAGGCCATGGCCTAGGGCACCAAAGGAGGAAGGGCACCAAAACAGCAAACTGGTGCAGCATTTGCAAGCTTGCAACTGCTGCAATGCAGGGAGGTCAGGCAAGCGCCTGATCACGATACTCTGCTGCTAGCTGCCTGTGCTGCAGCCACCTTGCTCTCTGTGCACGTTTGCATTTTGGCCAGCGGGTATGGACTTGGGCAGCATTGGAGACAGAGGGTAAGAGGAAGCTTCTGCAATGGAAAAGAGCGGCAAAATAAGTGACACAGATGGCTGCTGCAGTGTGAAGGCGAGCTGGCTACCTATACTGAAAGGTGTGTTTGTGTGTGTGGGGGGGGGGGGGGGGGCTGGAGGAGGGATTAAGGGAGTCATCTAGCTACCTATACTGGAGGGAAAGGGGGGATGAGTCATCTGGCTACCTATACGGGGGGGGGGGGTCATCAGGCTACCTATATTAGAGGGAAGGGGGGAGGGGTCATCTCGCTACCTATACTGAAGGGGGGGCGGCTGGTGACAGTGGCCTAGGGCGGTAAAGAGTACAAATCCGGCCCTGCATACCTGCACCCCTGTAGATACGCCTCTGGGGTCATGGTAGTTCCCCGATCCATCTTCTGCCATCTTCAGGTGAGTATTAAGCTTTAGAGACAGATCTTTCTCTGACCGCCTCGGCCTCTGTTCCCCCAAATGTGAATGTGTCCCCTGGTGCCCATGCATTCAAATTTCACCTGCTCCAGCTGCCGCGAGTGACTGTCCAGCTGCCCAGTCTCTTCTGCTGTCCCCTGAGCACTGCCATCACATGGAGCCACCACATTGTTACGTGTATAGCATGTGGCCCATGTGTGACGTCGCACACGTCCTTGGTGGTGCTCGGGGGAGACAAAGGGTGAGACCAGGAGGTGCTGGAGCAGGTGAGATCAATGCATCAGGATGGGGAAGGGGTGCATTGACATTTTGGGGGACATTTTGAGGGACAGAAACCTGGGGTCCATCACATTTGTCGCGATGTTGCCAGCCAATATCACAACGCACTCTGACCACATGGCCTGCCTGTAAGCTTCCTCCAAATTTGAGAAAACCTAAAACCAAATGACTAGTTGAAGGCAAATAAGGTGATGCTGGCCCCACAGCAAAATAAGGGAATGGACGCATTGCTTGGTTACCTGAACGGACATGTGACCCTGAGGAGATAAACAGTACAGTGCCAAGCATACATATAACGGTGTTCCTTTTTTTTTTTTTCCCTCACTGTAAGGGTTAAAAATTCCGGTATGCAAATGACAGTATGCATTTGTGACTACACAGATTCAAACACATTTTTGGAAGCTACTGTAATACTAGTTTTGGGAATTGATGCTGAATTTTGTGTTGATTCATTGCCTTGTGCAGCTGCTTTACAGTCAATGTCTGTATGTAGGAGTGTGTGAAGGGTTAGTGAACTGTATGATTCTTTCTCAATAGCTACCATTTTCATCAACATTCCCATCTATTCGCTACTTAATGATCAGCACCTTTACTTGTCTCCGCTGTCTGTCCTGTATTCCCCTCAGTTTCAGGAGCTCCTGTTCAGAAGTGTTGGCAGTTGTCTTCTCTGGGCATGAATATGAGACGGAGTTTGCCAAACTTGTGGTTGTATAGAGTTTTATATGGAGGATCACTTCATAAACACAAATATATTTTTATGGGAGCATTGTAGCTTTACTAAACGGGTACTTCTGGTTCAGTGATGATTTCTGGAATGAGCAGTGACATTAGTGTCACAAATACACAATGGGGAGATCACCCTTAAAGGGTCCCCTACCCTCCCATAATGGTGAGATTACTTTGCATTGGATTTCTTACTTTTCAAAAAGGTGGCATATTGCTGCAGTAGTTCCTGCCAACACTACCCCTCATAAAATGGTGAGGTTTTCCTGCAGCAGTTTGTGTCTCCCCCCTTCCACAATGGTGAGATTTCCCTGCAGTAGTTTGTGTCTCCTCCCCTCCCACAATGGTGAGATTTCCCTGCAGTAGTTTGTGTCTCCTCCCCTCCCACAATGGTGAGATTTCCCTGCAGTGGTGTGTCTCCTCCCCTCCCACAATGGTGAGATTTCCCTGCAGCAGTTTGTGTCTCCTCCCCTCTCACAATGGTGAGATTTCCCTGCAGTAGTTTGTGTCTCCTCCCCTCCCCTCCCACAATGGTGAGATTTCCCTGCAGTGGTGTGTGTCTCCTCCCCTCTTACAATGGTGAGATTTCCCTGCAGTGGTGTGTGTCTCCTCCCCTCCCACAATGGTGAGATTTCCCTGCAGCAGTTTGTGTCTCCTCCCCTCTCACAATGGTGAGATTTCCCTGCAGTAGTTTGTGTCTCCTTCCCTCCCACAATGGTGAGATTTCCCTGCAGTAGTTTGTGTCTCCTCCCCTCTTACAATGGTGAGATTTCCCTGCAGTAGTTTGTCTCCTCCCCTCCCACAGTGGTGAGATTTCCCTGCAGTAGTCTGAAGCTCCACCCCTCCACCATGGCTATCGTGAACTTAGGCATATCAGTCACAACTAACTAAGCATCTCAAGTTTATCTGTTTATTATACATTGTGGACTGGAGAGTCCATCAGTGGAGGTTGAACCATCGTTTGGGTTTGTAAAGGCAGCAGGCAGTTGTTGGGCAGCACTGGGAACTCTGTTTGGGAGATCTCACAGCTGGGGTCTCCTAAGCACATAAGAAAGTTGGATGGGATCCATTTTGCTTGCTTATTGTGAAATAGGAAATGTTATCGTTAAATAAAGTTGGGATTGACCTCCTTAATATAGAAGAGGACTGTTTTGCTGTTTACACAGCTTTTGACTGTCTTCAGAACCAAGATAGTAATCATATTAGCCACAGGGCAGCACTGTCTACATACAAGGCACCAGTTCTCAGCAGAAGTTAGGAAATGCTTGAGGACGTTGACACAAAAACATAAAACTTTGACACCAATTGACCTTTTTGCCCTTGGGCTTCCTTAGGGCCTTGTGCAGAAGGTCATTGTTGTTCCGGACAGAGCACTTTTGACCTGGTATCTGATACTACATGGAGAACAGGAAGCCTCTACAATGGACTCTCGCCTTTCATGCAAGACCATCGATTTTGGTAGCGGAAGGTATTCACTACCCACCACTTGGGTTCAACGTTCACTTGCCACAGGAGACCAGTAACTCTGGAAGCCACCTGATTGTCACCACTCCTATATGGTGATGTCACAAGGAAAGGCACTGTTTAATTTACTCTTTAACCTCTGTACATATTTTACAAAAGTCTGCATTTTTACATTTGCCATAAACTACCAGACATTCTCAATAGATTAGCTGTTATGCTGGGCATACAGCGGCTCGATGCCGGCGCGTCACCGCTCGTCCACGCGGATCGATTCCCGCTCGTCCCCGCGGGCGCTGCTAATCAGCGTTTCGCAGGGGCGTAGCAATAGGGGTTGCAGAGGTTGCGACCGCATCGGGGCCCTTGGACCAGAGGGGCCCCGAAGGGCCCTCCCTCAACTACAGTATTAGCTCTCTATTGGTCCCGTGCTCATAATAATTACTACTATAGATACTTTGAACAGTGGTAATCATTAACAAACTGTTCCCCATCCCCTTCTTGCACCTCTGACACTGTAGTTGCCATTGGCAGGTTTTGGTGCCGCCGTATCAATTGTTATGTATAGAGTGCTTGGGGGGGCCCCATTGTAAAACTTGCATCAGGGCCCACAGCTCCTTAGCTACGCCACTGGCGTTTCGTTTGCTCCCATTGTTCTCCCCGCCGATATTGAGCGCAGAATCGATACGGCGGGGTATCGGACAGGTTGAATATTATCAATCAGCGGCTCGATTGATAATATAAAACGAGCCGTGTATGCCCAGCATTAGATTCAATAAAAACATCAAATCTAACGAAAGTCTATCGAGTTCATGTTTAATCATACTTTATTGGACCAACATAAGCCAAAGTGCGGGGAGGAAGTTTGTTTGTATACGTGGCACTCGAGCAATAGGTTTCTGCTTAATCAAAACAAAAGTTTGCTTTCCTAAAACAGAAAGAATTTGCGATAATTTAGGTTGGAGTGAGCTCGAGATGTCTCCCAGGCACCACTGCTGAATATATGCAAATTAACCATTGTACCCTTAGAAGCTAAACACACCTCCAGAACCGCTGGAATGCAATGATGTGTCAGCTTGTTAATTTGTACAGAGCCATAATAATCCAACATGCATACAGACTGTTTCGGATTGTTTGATCCTCATCAGTGCATGGCATGGATTAATTTGGCTCTATGCAGAAGGGCTTGTAACACCGAGAGGTACAGACTAACCAGCAAGCTCATGGTGACCCAGAACTCATTGGGGTGTGTAAGGGACTACAATGGTCCTAAAAGCCCCCTTACTAAGATGTTAAGAAAAACAAAAGTTTGCTTTCTTAAAACAGAAAGAATTTGCGATAATTCAGGTTGGAGTGAGCTTGAGATGTCTCCCAGAGCATCACTGCTGAATATGTGCAAATTAACCATTCTACCCTTAGAAGCTAAACACACCTCCAGAACCGCTGGAATGCAATGATGTGTCAGCTTGTTAATTTGTGCAGAGCCATAATAATCCAATAATCTGCTTAATCAAGGAGCCATTAGATGGACATTGCATTAGATGTCTACTAACATATAATTTAATATCATATATCAGGTAGACAAACATGAAGTCACCTCTAAGGGCCCGTTTCCACTTGTGCGAATCTGCATGCGTCTTCTGCATGCAGATTCACATAAGCAATGCAAGTGGATGGGCCTGTTTCCACTAGTCAGAAATCCTGTGCGGTTTTGTGTGCAGGAAAAATCTGCACGGCAGAGCCATCAGAATTCGGACACCGCCTTGCGGTGTGCGATTCGCATACGGGGTATTCAATAGGAAATTTGCATGCGTTTTCGTATGTGTTTTCGCATAAAATCAATGTAAAACACACAGGCACTGACATGGTTAAATTCACATACTTACTAACATATGCGAAAATGCCCGTGAATTCGCGGTAAAATTCGCATCCGCGTGCGAATTAGTTTTTGCATTTTCCGCGACTAATACGCAATGCACAAGAGGAAACGGGCCCTTATGCATAGTGTGACCTTTAGGGCTGGTTCACAGAGACGGTAGGCGCCGTTCGTGTGGCCGGAAGCCGCGGCGTCCTGTGACGTCTCGTCAGGGGGTGGCGGTACAGCAATCGTCGGCTTACCGTCGCGTCTGCATTTTTCATCCCCGCAAGGGAACATGAAACAGCGGCGACTAGGTGTCGCATGCGGCTTCTAGGGTCACCTGAAACGACAGGGAAAATCAGGATTGAAATGCAGCGTTTGCGCAATCTACGGTAACCGTGCAAAGCTTGAATGGGAGCATTTGGCCGACGAGTCCCGAACGCTTGGCGGTGAACGACGTCAAGTGTCCGTGTGAACCAGCCCTCCAGATGAATTGCAGCGTGAATAGATTGTTCACTAACGCCCCATACACACACTTAACAGCGGTCTTTTATGCTTTCACAACTTTTGTTGTGAAACACCTAAAAAAAAAGTGTTTTGCTATTGTTCAAAGAGCTGATAAGACTGATAAGAAGTCAATCCAGCTGTTGGACTGACTTCTTAGCCGTCTTATCAGCTGTTTGAACAATAGCAAAAGACTTTTTTTTTCAGTTGTTTCACAATAACAGTTGTATGGGGCTTAACAGACAAGTTTGGCAGATAGTTGGACAGATAATTGGTAAGTGTGTATGAACCTTAAAGGCTCGCACACACGCCTGACTGCAGCCAATGACGGGTCCGTCGGCATCTCCTGCTGGGCGGGTTTTCAGCAGACACTACAGCGTGTGTACAGTCTGTCGGCGGACTGATAAGGCTGTTTCTGAGCGCCCAATTCCTTGTACCTCTTATTATCTATATATATAATAGACTAAGTGCCTCAACCTTCAAACAAGAAGAAGAAGTACTTTGCATGAGAAAATTTATGCGTGATCAAACACCAAGTTTAAGGCCTCTTTTCCACGGACTGTTGAGCTGTGTGCTCAGCAAGCAGTTACCAGGCAGCAGTGAGCAGATACCAGGCAGCAACAAGCAGTTACCAGGCAGCAGCAAGCAGTTACCAGGCAGCAGTGAGCAGATACCAGGCAGCAGTGAGCAGTTACCAGGCAGCAGCAAGCAGTTACCAGGCAGCAGTGAGCAGTTGTGAGAGTTTGAGAGGCATTTCACTGCCTATCAACAGTCCATGGAAAAGAGGCCTTACCCTAGCAAGTCTGACATTGCAAATCTGGCCTAATTGGCTATTCATGAGGCAATGCTCATGCAAATGCATGCACAAACCAATACCACAAAGCAGTCACCCTGCTACATGCTACATTAGCACTATCCGGCTTAGTGCACACCAGAGCGGTTCGGCAGCGTTTTGCGATCCGCTTGCGGCTGCGGATACGCTTGGGTAATGTATTTCAATGGGCTGGTGCACACCAGAGCGGGAGGCGTTTTGCTGAAACGCATACTCCCGGGGTGAGGCATTTTTTGGATTGCGGAGGCGTTTCTGCCTCCAATGTAAAGTATAGGAAAAACGCAAACCGCTCTGAAAAACGGCAGTTCAGAGCGGTTTTGCAGGCGTTTTTGTTACAGAAGCTGTTCAGTAACAGCTTTACTGTAACAACATATGAAATCTACTACACCAAAAACGCTTTACAAAACCGCAAAATGCTAGCTGAAACGCTACAGAAAAATAAGAAAAAGCGTTTCAAAATCTGCTAGCATTTTGCGGATCTGCTAGCAGTTTTTGGTGTGCTCCAGGCCTCCAGGAGCGCCATGGGGAGGATTCCCAATGCCCCCTTTTTATACAACTGGGGGGACCGCAGGGTCCCAGGCTCTCTCACTGCCTGGAAACCACAGCGGCACCCCGGAGGGGGAGGCTGGGTGGCGCGGACGACCCCCCCCCCCAAGTGTGGCCAGCGCTGGGGAGAGCCGTCTGCACCCACCTCCCAATATTAAAAACAGGCACTTACCTTAACGTCCATTGCGTTCTGCTACATGCGCATTAATTTGGGGGCACCACATGAGAAAGGAGAGAAGCATGGGTCACCCCGAGCTTTAGAGCTCAGGGCTGGCTCACATACAGCACTCCAGAGGGGGGGGGGGGGGTGGGAGGACAGGCGCACTCACTCCAGGGTTCACACCACCGGAGCAAGCCATCCACAACCTGCCTCCAAAGGATACAAACTGCACAAAATGCTTTCCATGAGAAAATTAATGCGCATGTAGCAGAACCCAATGGACGTTAAGGTAAGTGGCTGTTTTTAATATTAGGAGGTGGGTGCGGACGGCTCTCCCCAGCGCTGGCCACGCTTGGGGGGGGGGGAGGGGGGGCGGCTGCGCCACCCAGCCTCCCACTCCGGGGTGCCGCTGAGGATCCCAGGCAGCGAGAGAGCACTTTGCGGTATTGGTTTTTTGACCCTGCATAGTTTGGCATGCGAAAGCAAATGCATATTTGCATGAGCATTGCCTCATGAATAGCCAATTAGGTCAGATTTGGAAAGCCAGACTTGCTAGGGTTAAACTTGGTGTTTGAGCACGCAAAATTTTTCTCATGGAAAGCATTTTTTGCAGTTGTATCCTTTGGAGGCAGGTGGTCGGTGGCTTGCTCTGGTGGTGTGAGCCCTGGAGTGAGTTGTCTGCGCCTGTCCTCCCCCCACCCCGGAGTGTTGTATGTGATCCAGCACTGAGCTCTAAAGCTTGGGGTGACCCTCACTCCTTTCTCATGTGGTGCCCCCAAGTTAATGTGCATGTTGCAGAACGCAATGGACGTTAAAGTAAGTGCCCGTTTTTAATATTGGGAGGTGGGTGCGGATGGCTCTCCCCGGCGCTGACCACACTTGGGGGGGGGGGCAGCTGCGCCACCCAGCCTCCCCCTCCGGGGTGCCGCTGTGGTTCCCAGGCAGTGAGAGAGCCTGGGACCCCGCAGTCCCCCGGTTGTATGGGGGCATTCGGAATCCTCCCCGTGGCGCTCCTGGATAGTGCTAATGTAGCATGAACTAATTCCCGCAGGGCGATCGCTTTGCAGTATTGGTTTTTGGACCCTGCATAGTTTGGCATGCGAAAGCAAATGCATATTTGCATGAGCATTGCCTCATGAATAGCCAATTAGGCCGGATTTGGAAAGCCAGACTTGCTAGGGTTAAACTTGGTGTTTGAGCACGCATACATTTTCTCATGGAAAGCCTACTTCTTCTTGCTTCAAGGTTGAGGCACGTACTCTATTAGATAGATAGATGCGGCGTATGCTACGACGCGGGTTGGCTAGTAATCATTATTATAGTATAAACAGGGCTGGCTCTGCAATATTTGCCACCTGAAGCCAATTTTTTTTCGGCTGACCCCCCACTTGCAGGGCTTGAAAAGGGTGACACCCGCCCAGCAGAAGTGGGGAGGGGGCCGACATCATTCCTCCCTCCCTCTCAATGAGCCCCCATCCTGTGTCCTGTATGAAGCAAGGGGAAACAGGAAGTAGAGAGGAGTCGGCTGCCGAGAAGCATGGAGGCTTCACATTGACAAGTAAGAGATTTACAAAAACTTACGACTGCTTTAGCTCTACAATGGGACTCAAAAGGGGGGGCCCATGGAGAGGGAGGGAAGAATGATGTCGGGTCCCTCCCCACTTTGGCTGGGCAGGTGTCACCCATTCCAAACCTGCACCCTGCTCATGATGTCACTGTCTCGGCCCCGCCCCCCAAGTAATCTGCCGCCTGAAGCAGGTACTTCAGGCTGTGTCATGGTAGGTCTGCCCCTGAGTATAAACACAAAGATGGAGACACTGATAACCCAATATAGTGCAGTATGTATTGGTAGAATGGATATGTAAGGTAAGTATACAGATATACTCACAAACAAAGGTTACCATCCAGGTAACCACTATATCAGCAGGTGGGGAGATTAGACCTCTCCTCACTTAGGATTAAGAAGTTGCTCTCTGTAGATAGGAAATACGGGGCAACAACCCACCACCAGGGGTGGACACAGGAGCAGTATCTGCAGACAGAGGCGCCAAAAGAATAACATTTACTAAAAATGATAAAATGAGAGGAGGCAGAGGTGGACTTACCTCCTCCAAGCAGACACACAAAGAGACTGTTGTATATATTCAAAACAACAAGGGTCTATTTGTGTACTCAAAAAAGTGCAAGTGCAACACGTTTCGCAGAAATCTCCTGCTTCATCAGGAAATAAAAAATGGAGCATGTACTCAAACAGGTCTGGTGCAAAGCTCAGCACCTCTGAGTATAAAGTAGGTAAAAGAAAAAAAATAGGAGGAGAAAGGGAACCCCTCTTATGGGCTCAGCAGGTGCTCAGAGTTCAAAGATATAGAAGACCTTGTTAGGCGTTTTAACCATCAGATTGGGTGGACTTATTGTTTAACTTTTACCAAAGGATATTTTTTTAACAGTCATATCTGAAAAACATCCCCGAAGACATAGGAGTTGCCTTACTGATAAAATAAAATCCTACATGGAACACTAACTATTAAAAACACGAAAAGATGGCTCTGCCAAGAGAAGCTTTACACGATCAATGCGCCGCAGACGTTATGTATGGTTCGATTTTATCTGCCGTTATGGATTGTGTTACCAGCTGGTCGTGGTCGAAAAATGCTGACAAAGTTCTTCTCGTGCAAGACGATCCTATCGAGGCTCCATCTGACCCCGTTTCTACGTTATTGGTAACGCAAAAAACAAAACAAATACAGAGGAGACATAAGTAATGTGTACATGACTTCATTTTCATTAGCTTTTCAATTATTATTTTTACACAAGGCCCTTTTTTGTCTGATCTGCATCTCCATCTCGGGCCAAGCCCCGACGTCTGCAGCTAAAGCGCTGATCTCTCAGACTTGGCACAGAACATGCGGCGGGGCTGGGAACGTCGAAGGCCTGAGCTGGAATCTAAGACGGTACTTAAAATAATGAACTTGAGGCTCAAACAAATGGGTGTCGGGTTTCAGCGTCTCTTGACAGGTCTCTCTGGGGCATCGGAGAAGAATGTCTAATGCTGCTTAGTTTTTCATGTTTGAATTTCTGAGGTTAGCATGAGGGTTCATCCAAGAGCGATGCGCTGCCAGCGATCCCTCGTCTTCCTTCTCCATCTTTTATTATTATTGTTATGTAGAGGAACTGTTGTTCTTCCCCACAATTGAGTTAATGAAACGCAACGGGGGCGTCTTCCGATATCCAGTTTGCCTCGTTGGCAAAAACGAGTTGCAAGCTTTTCATCTGTGATGTGAGAGACCAAGATCTGGCTGAAGGGTTGAGGAGAGGGGCGACAGAATTGTTTGAGGTCAGCTTAAACTGGGATGGGAAAACAGTCATGTTGTCCTCCTGGGGGACAGTTCCTGACCCCGGCCAGTGCTTCAAGAGCCTAAATTAAGTAAAATTAAGTTTATTTTAGTCTGAGATTGAGTGGCAGAGACATAAGAACCTTCGGGGTTGGCTCACAAAATTACTCTTATGAATCATCACACCTTATCTATTTACCTCAAGAATTGTCTCCCCTTATCTGCTCATGATTTTTCTCTCCTGGATATCTATTGAAAAAATACATAAATAGTTACCGTAGTGACTTAGAGCTTTTTTTTTTTTAATATGTATGAGAAAATGTTACTGTTATTTTTGCAAATAAGGGCTTGTAATTATTTATGGGATACAGTGAAAAAACATAAAAAACAGAGCACAGAAAAAACTTACCTTTGTTTTCAAATAATATATTGTCACCATTGATTGTACTAGGAACATAATTGAAATGTTTTGATAGCCGGGACAAATGGGCAAATAAAATGTGTTGGTTTTATCTTTAGTAGCATCATTTATTTTAAAACTATGGGGGATGGAACTGTAGAAATTGTGTATTTTTTTCCAGAGGGACACAAAGGGGGCAGAGATGGCGTAGGGGGACTAAGGAAGAGTAGAAGACACAAGGGGACACAAGTGGACTGAAGGAGGCACAAAGGGAGACAGAAAGAGGCACAAAAACCCGTGGCGGCATGGCTTCATTCAGGAGGCGTGTCTTCAGAACCAATGGCCTGGAATGCCTTTGCTTAAAAACAGCACTGCTGGAGCACCAACATGGCCAGAAACGGCCCCAGATGAGAGGTTGCCATGTCTTCTAGTGCAAACTAAACAAGAAATCCCCTTTATAAGATGAAGATTACTTCCATCTGGCACCATCACCTGGCATCTAGAGAGAAGCTGGAAATGTCTTTATTGTACGCAGTATGCCTTATGTTATAGAATACTTTATTAGCCAACAGATGGGAACTTAAAGGAATACTGTAGGGGTGTCAGGGGAAAATGAGTTGAACTTACCTGGGGCTTCTAATGGTCCCCCGCAGACATCCTGTGTTGGCGCAGCCACTCACCGATGCTCTGGCCCCGCCTCCGGTTCACTTCTGGAATTTCAGACTTTAAAGTCTGAAAACCACTGCGCCTGCGTTGCCGTGTCCTCGATCCCGCTGATGTCATCAAGAGCGCACAGCGCAGGCCCAGTATGGTCTGTGTCTGCGCAGTACACTCCTGGTGACATCAGCGGGAGCGAGGACACGGGCGTGCAGGCGCAGTGGTTTTCTGACTTTAAAGTCAGAAATTCCAGAAGTGAACTGGAGGCGGGGCCGGAGCATCGGTGAGTGGCTGCGCCAACACAGGATGTCTGCGGGGGACCATTAGAAGCCCCGGGTAAGTTCAGCTCATTTTCCCCCGGCCCCCCTACAGTATCCCTTTAAGCCGATGGAACCTTTGATGACCCCAGGCCAGCAGGAGAAAGGAAATATTCTCACACACGCTTAACAAACCCTGGTAAATGTTACCATGGGTAGCGGAATGGCCCAGGATTTGCCCAATTTTTAAGCTTTGTACCCACCCGACGATACTTGCGGTGATGTTGCCCGACGTTGGGCAACATCATTTAACATGAGCATGTTAACCGATGTTGCCCCCTTGGCAATTGCGCATCCATGGCTGGATTTGAGGCAAGGCCACGGCCTTGGGCACTAGGAAGCACGGGGCGGGCAGAGGGCTGGCACACTAAGGCAGTTAAACTGCCAAACAAGTAAACCACAGCAGTAACAAATGCAATCCGTGGCTGCCTTGCTTCCACAGGCGCAAGCAGTGGTGCACTGGTCCCCCCATCCTGTGCTGCGCACGGGCAGGGTTGGTGACAGTGGGCCTTGGGCTGTAAAATGTCCAAATCGGTGGATATGATGGATCGAATTGTTAAGATTCCCGACTACACCACGCAAAGTACTGCAATCGCTTACTTCCAGTTCGCACCCTTCATGTAGTCGCTTGATGTCGCGAGCTGGAAGAGACGTTGCTTAACGACCGTCGTCAAGGGGATGTCGCTGGACCCGTCGGGTGGCGAGTACGTAGCTTTACAATTCAGCTCCTGGGTCTCTGCAGACGTGACAGCACATAATACATCTATAGCCCCTGACGGCTGGATATTAGCTTTCCGGAACCGTCATGCTAATGAATTGATGGCTAAAAGGTTTGCAGAAGTAATGGATTTATGTCTCTGCGTTCCCCTCGGCGATGGCCGATGTAGGCTCAGGAACTCTCACCAACATCTGTGATCTAATCTAAGCCATCTGGTACGGGTTCACAGGGAATTTTTACTCCTTTTTTTTAGTGCCGTAGTAGGTGAATTTATCTCACACCCAGGCCATTCCGGTTCACCTCACTTCTATACTCTCTCCACCTTGTTTAACTGGTCATCTACCTTCAGCAAGAATACTTACCCATGACTCCAGCTCGACACACCACTGCAGGGGTGCGCGGGGCGAGACCATGAGGTCACACTGCGGAGCAGTAACAGCTGTTACCCTTTACTGACCACCTGTGGAGTCACATTGCTCTCAAAGGCTGCAGATCTTCTGAGATGTCTAGCCTGAGTCATATCAAACCATAATGAGGGCTGCCAAAAGGTTAGCAGAGCAATGCTTGTGTGAGTAAGGTTGTTGTCATGTCCCCAGTGTAACAACTTTTTTAAAGGGAAGATGAAGTGAGAGGAATATGGAGGCTGCCATATTTATTTACATTTAAACAATACCAGTTGCCTGGCTGTACTGCTGTTCCTCTAATACTTTAAGCCATAGACCCTGAACAAGCATGCAGATCACATGTTTCTGACTGAAGTCTGACTGGATTAGCTGCATGCTTGTTTAGGTAGATTCAGACACTACTGATGCCAAAGAGATCAGCAGGGCTGCCAGGCAACTGGCATTGTTTAATAGGAAATAAATACGGCAGCCACCATATACCTATCACTTCAATAGAGTTATTAGTAGCAGTGCGGTATTGTACCGTGTTAGCTATCAGCAAAAGCAAGAAGGTTTAAATCAGGATGATACCATTTATTGGCCATCTAAAAATGAATAAGAATAAGCAAGCTTTCGGTCTTGCAGTCTTCCTCGGCTTACATCCTGTTAGTTTATTGAAATAGTTCTCCCTCCCGATGCATGCATATAGAAAGGTGGCCACACACTACACTACCAGATTTTTTATTTTTTTAATGATTATTTGATAAAATGATCAGTTGTGTAGTTAAAATCAAACTAAGTTTTTCTCCAATTGAAAAATCTCAGCTGATTGTGTAGAAAATTCTGTTTGAGCGATCTGTAAAATACATCATTAAAAAAAACATGAAAAATTAAACTGTGTCTGGTAACTTTTCTGTCCTCTTTAGCTGAGGGTGGAGAGTTTGAGGTTGATTCACAAAAGCGTGATAACTGCTATCACAGCAGTTATCACGCGATCTGCCGCGCTAACAATCTAATCCCTTCCATAGTCCTAGTCTAATGTCTTACCATAATATTACTATGTATTTACTGTATATAGCGCTGCGGATCAGTGAATAATGGCGCACAGCGCCTATGCATAAAAATGGCGCCGCATTAAAAAGATACGCGTATCGCTATTTATCGTTAGTACTGCATAATAATGGCGCAGAGGGAAGAAAGAAGAAAAACGGCACACACTAACGTTATTTATCAATAGTGCCATTCATTTGCCAAACAGCAGACGTTATTACGCACAGTAACGTTATTTATCAATAGCGCCCTACATAAGCCAAACTGCAGACGTTATTGCGCACAGTAACGTTATTTATCAATAGCGCCCTACATAAGCCAAACTGCAGACGTTATTTAACTGCATAACGGTGAATGGATTTAATGTAACACTGTCAAGGTTAGGGTTAGGCACCACCAGGGGGGTGGTTAGGGTTAGGCACCACCAGGGGGGTCTTAGGGTTAGGCACCACCAGGGAGGTGGTTAGGATTAGGCACCACCAGGGGGTCTTAGGGTTAGGCACCACCAGTGGGGTGGTTAGGGTTAGGCACTAACTGGGGGGTCTTAGGGTAAGGCACTACCAGGGGGGTCTTAGGGTTAGGCACCACCAGGGGGTCTTAGGGTTGGCCACCACCAGGGGGGTCTTAGGGTTAGGCCACCAACAGGGGGGTCTTAGGGTTAGGCACCACCAGGAGGGGGGTTAGGGTTAGGCACCACCAGGAGGGGGGTTAGGGGTTAGGGATAGGTACAGAGAGGGTTCTGTGTGTTAATGCTAAATAACGATAAGGCTTTAACGCTAAATAACAATAAGGCTTTAACGTTAAATAGCGATAAGCGGCAACAACGTGTGCCATTATTTTCAGGCGCCATTTTCAGATGGACCCCTATTTACACCTTGGGACCATGGCCCCTGACCCAGCCCTACCCCCCAAATTAGTAGTATTAGGTAGCCCCTCCCAGATCACATTAGGTGATCACCACATTTCCTGTAGAATGCACACAAGGGAAGATAATGCTGTATGTTATTTCCCCCCTGACACCATTTAGCTCCTGAGATTTGGAAAGGAAAGTGCAGTGTGCTATTCCAGAAGAAAAAAAAAAACTAAACTCCAGTGGAAAGACATAGTAATGTCACGACTGCAGTATAACATGCAGCATATTCAGGCTGACCCTTTTCACTGTAAAATTGACCACTCACCTTTCAGCGCTGAGTCCCCAGTTCAAATCCCAGCCAAGGCACTATCTGCACAGAGTTTGTATGTTCCTCTAGGCACTCCAGTTTCCTCCCAAAAACATGCAGTGAAGTTAAATGGCCTCAGTCTCAATTGGCCCTAGACTATGATGGACATATGACTATGGTGGGATTATATTGTGAGCTCCTCTGAGGACAGTCGGTGACATGACTTTGTAGTTTGTAAAGTGCTGTAGAAGATGTTATAGAGAGGAGCAGCCCTGCAGGGGGAGGGGGGGGGGACGCAGGGGGCTCCGAGCGGTTTTGGAGCCCCAGCTACTAACCTTCCCTTCCTCTCATACGGGGGACTATACTTCACATCAGGTGTTTTTGTGGCTACACTTGTTATGGGTGTAATGATTGTGATGACCACACTTGTTTTATTAAACTTGTGAGATGGGCCCCAAGGCCATGAAGGGGAGGCAAGGGAAGGGGTGTGACCTTTGGCATGCCCCATCAATGTTTCACTGGGGGGCCCTATGAATTGTATTCAGGGTCGGTTCTAGACTTTTTTCTGCCCAAGGCAAAGTTGTGAGGATGCCACCCCCCACCCCCCTTCCCAATTTAAAATGACCGCACAGCGCCCAACAATTTGCATCACGCGTTATAGTTGCGGTGCGACCAAAAAAAAATCCTCAGTGTAGGCAGGAGGGTGGCCAGGTATAGGTGCCCCCTGTATATGAAGCCAGGTATAGGTCCCCCCTGTATAGGTAGCCAGTATAGTTGCCCCAGTATAGTTGCCCCCAAGTAGCATCCAGGCGAACGGCCAGGCAGGCGGCGGAAAGGCGGGCGGCAGCAGACCAGACATTCTCGTCATTTCCTGTTTCTGCCTGGCGCCGCCTTCAGACGTCCACCGCCTGAGGAAGTCCCATCACTTGGCATCATGGGCTGACCGGGCCTGATTGTAGTTACACCAATGCATGGTACCATATTATCTAGAGCTGGCCCCTGCCAGGACAATCCAGTATGTTAACTGTGGCCTTGCCGTACCTTTACCACCAAGAAAGAAGATATTCAGAAATGAGTATGCCCAATTAAAATGTATTATTAACTTGTATTGTAGCCTCAGCTCTACAGTTATTTCACCCAAAAGTGTGACTCTGCTTGCAGTGAGCCCTGTGACAGCAGATTTATTCATTGTTTTTTATGAACCTGGGAACAGGAGGAAATTTGGTGAGAGCCTCACTGATCGCAAAACATACCTCCGAGGACCACAGGAGAAAGGAAAAAGTGAGACATTATCATTACAAACTTGCTTGATATGCCTGGCGTACGTGGAGGAAACATTGGGGCTTAAACAGGCTCTTAACACCCTCCTTTAATGCTTACCGATTTAACCCTTTGGGGACCAGCTGCCTAACCCCCCCCCTTAAAGAGAATCTGTACTGAAAAAAAGTTCCCCTGGGGGGTACTCACCTCAGTAGGGGGAAGCCTCTGGACCCTATTGAGGCTTCCCCCGTCCTCCTGTGTCCCACGGGGCTCTCGCTGCAGCCCATGGAACGCACAGCCGACAACTGTTGGGCCGTGAAATATTTACCTTTTCGGGCTCCAGTGGGGGCGGTGTTGCGGCTCTTCTGACGGAGATAGGCGAAAATAGCCGATCTCCGTCAGGTCCACTCTACTGGGCAGGCGCAGGAGACTTGCGCCTGCGCAGTAGAGCGGCCCGACGGAGATCGGCTATTTTTGCCTATCTCCGTGCAGAGAGCGGATACTGCGCCTGCGCTGGAGCCAAGAGGTAAATATTTACATCGCCGCCACTCCGGGAGGATTTTTGCCGCCGTCGTGGGACCGAGGAGGACGGGGGAAGCCTCAATAGGGTTCGGAGGCCTCCCCCACCCGAGGTGAGTACCCCCCAGGGGAGTTTTTTTTCATTACAGATTTTCTTTAAAGAGGAACTGTAACGACAAAACGGCCCCTGGGGGGTACTCACCTCGGGTGGGGGAAGCCTCAGGATCCTAATGAGGCTTCCCACGCCGTCCTGCGTCCCTCGGGGGTCTCGCTGTAGCCCTCCGTACAGCCGTGACGCAATATTTACCTTCCTGGCTCCTGCGCAGGCGCTCTGATGCCTCTCGGCGCCGAAGTAGGCGGAAATACCCGATCGCCGTCGGGTCTGCTCTACTGCGCAGGCGCAAGTTTCCGGCGCCTGCGCAGTAGAGCGGACCCGACGGAGATCGGGTATTTCCGTCTATTTCCGTGCCGAAAGTCGCCACAGCGCCCCCGCTGGAGCCAGCAAAGGTAAATATTGAACTGACAGTCGGCACAGTCGCCGGCTGTTCGGAGGGCTGCGGCGAGACCCCCGTGGGACAGAGGACAGCGTGGGAAGCCTCATTAGGATCCGGAGGCTTCCCCCACCCGAGGTGAGTACCCCCCAGGGGAGGTTTTTGGTGTTACAGAGTCTCTTTAAGGACCAGGCCATTTTACATGCGGGGGGGGGGGGCACATGGGGGGGTCAGGCAGCCGTATGGTGTTCCCTGTGTAGCCCGGTGTCCCCCGAAATGCCAACAGCCTTTACTCACCTCCCAGGCTCCAGCGTTGAGCAGCTCTATTCCCCTCTGCTCTGGTCGACATCCTCGCTCGCACTGTTGTTAAGTTCCGGGTCGTGGCTTGATGACATCATCAAGCCGGGACTCGACACTTATGTCGAGATGTCATATGACAGCTAATTTCCCCTCTTAGGTGCGCACGATCGCGTTGGGAGCAAAAATGGCAGGTGGCGTAGATCCTACGCTGCATAAGGGTGAGACAGCTACAAGCGTGGCTTAGGATTTACTATGGGCAGTCCCCAAAAGGTTAAGCAATTGTAATTGGGATTTTGCAATACGATTACCAGTGCGATTTTTAAAGGAATGTGCATTTTTGAATATTCCTAAGCTGACTCGCTCTGAAAAAGAAAAAAAAAGGTACATTCAGCAAGATTTTGATTTTCTAAAGATTGAAATGCTGCTATGGGTGGATTCTCATAGGGTGACACTGAACTAGCGCTTTGCCGATTACCAACGATCAGCAAGCGCAACACAATCGCCCCCAGTGTGAACCAACCCTAAGGCCTAGGAACAACTAGAGCGCTTTCAGCAGCGCTTTGCGATCACAGACGATCGGCAGTGATTTCATTGCCAATGAAAGTGGATGTAGGAGAGCCCACTGGGGCAATTGCGGTTTGACCAGAACGCAATTGTGGTGCCTGCACCATTTTGCTTGCGATTCAATGTTAAGTATAGGATTGCTGCAGAATAGCTTTTCAACTGCTATACATAGAGATTTCAAAGTGATTCTGCAATACTTGTATTACCCAGAAACCACCAGCTAAACCACAATTCCTTGCAGACTTTCAAAGTGGCAAATAGCTAACTGTAGTTGCAACTGCTTTTGCAATCGCTAGCACTAAATAAAATCGCAAAAAAAAAAATGCTAGGATTTGGTGGTGTTAGCGCTCTCACCTTGCAGAGATCCCCGGTTAGAATCTCAGCCAGGTCACTATCTGCAAGGAGTTTGTTTGTTCTCCCAGTCTCTGTGTGAGTTTCCTCCGAGCACTCCAGTTTCCTCCCACATCCCAAAACATACAGATAAGTTAATTGGCTTCCCCCCAAATTGGCCCTAGACTACGATACATGCACTACACATGATACATACATAGACATAGGCCTATGGTAGGGACTGGATTGTGAGCCCCTCTAAGAGACACTTAAAGAGAGTCTTTTTATTAGACATTTATGTAAAGCAGTATCAACCTAGCTAAAACGTTGCATTCCTGTGGCAGAACGAGTTAATTAAACCCCCAAATCCCGGGGTAAAATGCCTCCATTAGCATCAATCCCCCCTGATCGCCGCCGAAGAGAGCGGGGAGAGGTGGCGATCAGCGGGAATTGATGCGAGGAGAGGCAGAGCTACAGCACTAAGCTCTGCTTCTACATGGAAGCGCTCCCCGAATTTTGCGCCAGGGATTTGGGGGTTTCATTACCTCGTTAATGCAGCGTTTTAGCTAGGTTGATACTGCTTTACATAAATGGCTAATAAAAAGAGGATTTTTAAAAGTCTTCAGACTCTCTGGGGCTAAAACAACAAAATATACATACCTGGGGCTTCCTCCAGCCCCCTCCAGACTGATCGATCCCACGCCGTATTCCTCCGACTCTCCGTTCCCCGCAATTGGCCCCGGAAAGTCCTTCAGTCCAGGCCCAACTGAGCATGCGTGGCCTGGCTGCGCACATGCTCCTGCCATGTTCACATAGCCGAGATTGTTCTGCGCCTGCACAGTACTACTGCACAGGCGCAAAACACTCCCAGCAATGGGAGTGAGATGGGAGAGCGCGCCTGGCCAGACTGCGCCTGCCCCAACTGGAGGATTTTTTAGGGGGGAAGTTTTGGACGAGGAGGAGGAGGACGACGACATGGGAGCGATCAGCCTGGAGGGGGCTGGAGGAAGCCCCAGGTATGTATACATTTATTATGTGGCCACATCTCAGGTACACTTTAAGTAACAAGTCAATATATACTCTGTACAGCGCTGTGAAAGATGTCGGAGCTATATAAATACTAAATAATAATAATCAAAGTGTATCCAAATAGTTTACAGGTAACCAGATCATACAACTCAACTCCCAACCCGTGTGACTGATTCGCATGGCGACCCGCCAACCCTATACACTTTAAACAAGTCTGGACAGAAGCCAGCGAACAAGAAAACGGGGGATTCCCATTGTCCATCCTGAGCGTAAGGATTGGCCCGACTCCCCCCCTTCCCCGGCTCACCCCCTCCTTCACCTACAAACCGCCCCAATTTTCTCACATAAACTCTTTACCGTGGGGGAACCACACGGCAACTCACAAACGACGTCTGGTAATGAGAAACACATGTCAGCAACCATACCTAGACACTGCGGGGTGAATTAAGGACGGTTCCGTGGCCCCGATGTTAAGCCCCTTGGCGTTTGCGGGATGATTTTTTTTAGCGTTCTGACCGCCCTTATGCTATTTTTTAACATGTGTTGCTTTGGCCACCGTCCTGCTTGCAGAGATCTTGGAAGCGATGATGTTTGGAGGTAGTACTTCTGGAGGTTTGCTTGGTCTGGTCCATTTAAAAAAAAAAAAAAAATCTGATGCACAGATTCGGCAAGGCTTCAAAAATGCCCAAATGTGCCGTCGCGGCGGGGGAGATTGGTTACAGGGGGCATGCGGGGACAGAGGGGTAGGGGGGAGGCACACTGTTACAAGCTTGTAACAGGCCTCGCGGGTTTATACGGATCAGTGTCGCAAACGAAACTGTTGATAGAAGCCATTGTTGTCAGGCACAGGGCAGCTGTCTGGAAGCGCCGGGACGTCGAGGATTGGGCAGACCTCGCTGTGTTGTGATTGGCGAAACAAAAAAGTCTGACTGGGAGAATTCAAAACTCAATCATGCACTGAACAAGTGAGCAGAAAATGTCTTTGTCTGCCTCGCCGGCTGTCGACATCGCCCTCTTCCTCTCGTTCGCTCGCTGTCCCGCCTGTGTTGTTTTGGTTTTTTTTTTTTTTAAAGGGGAATGGCTTCGAATTCGAATTTCCAGCCAGACGTTGAGATAACCTGAATTTCTGCTTTCTCCCACGTTTATCATCCGCGTTAATTTGTGCTACTTTCGCATCCACTGAGACGTTGCCAAATCGGGTAATCTCTTTTCACTCTGCCGCTGGCATTTCAAGGGGGAAACAGGGAAACAAAAAGAGCTTATTTTGGGGTACTTCTTTTTTAAAGCAAAACACAAAGTTGATTTGGAGGAGGTGTCCATATTAACATTGTGGCACAAATCCTAATCCTAACAGCACGATAGCAGCTAATCCTAATTCTTGTGCTCAGGTGCAAATCAGATTGTCTTGGCCAGGCCCCAAAACCTACGGCGTTAAGTGTTTTTTTTTTCTTTCCCAGAGGACGGAAGATTAGACCGGTTAATATAATTCATCTGGCCTTGGTCTGCGGAGGGTGGTACGTGCAATTTTGGCTTCTGACAGTTAGGCTCTGTTCGTTTTGGCACCAGAGCTGTTTGCCAAAGCCAATTAGCTACCTTCCATCCCAATCGTAATTGCCCCCCCCCCCCTGCATTCGGGAAATACTATTGACTGGCCACAATCCGTTAGGCATAAACCGCTATTGTAAAAAACTCTCCCCTCCACGCCAAAACAGTTATCTCCTCTACTTTCTTCCCTCTAACATAAAAAACTATTCACGCCTCTACATTCTGGCAATCCTCCCTTTTAACGCTCAGCTGATCCCCTCACCCTTCAAAATAATAACCTAATGTGAAACAAGCTCTTCTACCTCCTTTGTACTACCAATACCAATAGTTTAGCCACAGTTATGCAGAGTGCCCCCACAAACGTAGTAGGGCAGTCTGTGCCTCCAAATCACATAATCAGGCAGCATCCCTCCCAAACAGAATTCTGCCCCTGAGGACATCACTTGTGTCACTTCTGGAGGCGGGCAGGATTTCTCTAGGAGTCAGAGATGGGGAAAGGATGGAAGGATGGAGAGAAAGGCCACACCTGTTTACACAGCATTCCTGGTGACCTAGTTTTAGGTAAAAGTGGGGCCTGAGCAAGAATACATTTGTGAGCCATTAAATTTTAACACTGTACGGTCAGAACTGGTTGTGACATTTGACAATCTCTGACTTGGGGAGCCGTAAGAAGCTTGAAGGTCTAAACAAATTCCCAGGATGCCGCTATATGTACAGTGGCGTAATAATAACTTATGGCAAGGGTCGTGGGGGGGAGGGGGGATGGGCTAAGAGGCCTGGTCCTGGGAGGAGCAGAGCAGTGGCAGCAGAGGTTCCTTGTGGGAGCTCTCCACCCCCATCCCAGCAGCCCCAGTGGGACAGGTCCTTTTCATTCCTCTGTGTAGCTGCGCCATGCAGCCTATTAGCTTGCAGCTTCAAGTCACGTGACATGCAGTGTCCGGAGCCGCAAGCTAATATGCTGCAGGAGGCGGCTACACAGTGGAGAGAAGAGGACCTGTCCCAATGTAATTTGTTCAATGCCAACCACACCTAGGCCCACTGGTGAGCCCCCATGTGTCAACAGGAAATGAGAGGCCACTGAGGTCAAAGTTTGACCATTTGCTGCATCCCATGCAGACAGCCTAATTTTTGATAAATGCGGTTGTATCCTGGTCTTAAGCATATTTTTGGTTTGCCCCACATATATCTTGTTGCAAGGACATAATAAAGCGTAAACAACTCCCCTGCTTTTACAATTTATATACAATTTTACAATTTATATATATGCTGCAGGAGGCGGCTACACAGAGGAGAGAAGAGGACCTGTCCCGAGGGAATGAGAAAAAGTAGTACGCTCCTCTGCGACTGCTGCTGCTCTGCTAAATCTGGGGTATGAAAGGAGGGGTAGAAAGAAAGTTCAGGACTTGGGAGCCACACAGGCACCTTTTTTTTACTTACTAGTTCACACAGGCACGTGGTGGAGGAGAGGGTGGGGGCGGCCTGCCAAATTTTTTCGGAGGGACTGGCCTATGTAAGTTACGCCCCTGCCTATGTAGTCTGAACTTTACATATTTATATTGCAAAGTGTGAAATGCAACTGTAAAAAAACTTGAATAAACTAGGACTGTTGGGACAGCGAGTTCCTCTTCATGGGGCTGGCTGTGAAATGCGCAGGCGCATGGCCAGTTGGCCACACAGCCCCGGTACCCCATCAGGCCACCGACGAGGAGGGCGACGTCTCAGCGAGCTGCTTCAGTCTCTCCGTTTTCTCAGGACGGAGTCTTTGTTTCTCTCTCTCGTCTGTTCAGCCTCTTCTGCTGACACAGAGTTAATGCACATCTGGAAATCATTGTCCCTGTATATGGAGATCATTCCTCTCCATCCAGCGGAGCCCTACACCAGCAGAGAGGGGGGTGTAGGCAAGTCTTAAAGGGTCACTCCACCCAGCTATTTTAAGTATAGGTAGGAGTCACCCGCTGGCTTCTTGCATCTCCCTTGAGATCTCCATTGGTGACATTTTCCCCTCACAGTTCCCACCTCCTTTTCTTGCCCTGATGAATGTTGATTGGTCTCGGTCTACCTTAGTGAGTCTTTTTCCTCCTAAGGAGGGAGGTACCAAAGTGTAAAAATATATATAAACTTCTAATAGCTAAAATAAAAATGAGAGGTATTCTCTTACCTCTCCTGTTTAACAAAAACACCAGCAGTACTGGAAAAGTATTTAATCAAAACACAAAATAGGCAACGCGTTTCACGGGTACTATCCCGCTTCCTCAGGTGGATACACAGTGCCTTGCAGCAAGGTGAATAGGATATGGGTGCCTCTGATAGCACTGCTTGCAGCCTCTCTGTTCTATAAATAGAAGTCTAATGGGCTCCTCTTATTTCACTTAGGGTCACAATATAACATCAATGGAAAAATCCAACATGGATTGGACAAACTGATTTTCTCCTGAAGGCATTGTGGGTTGCACTGTGCATGGCCGTCAGGTACCGTCATGGTAAGGTGGACGACTCACTGGAGAGATACGTAAAGGGCGCAATTCTCCTGTGTAGGCTCTGATGACCTCAGTGATGGGACCCGGTTCTCGTAGCTGCGGGCCGCCTCGGAGCGATCCAGGTGAATGGGGCTGGAGGAAGCCCCAGGTATGTATAAAATCTTTTTCATTTTTATCTATGGTTTCCTTTATGCAGAATGACAGTATGTGCATACCTCCCAACTTTTTGAGACGAGAAAGAGGGACACTTAAGCCACGCCCCTGCCACACCCCTGATCACGCCCCCGCCACACATACCATAAAGATTTCATAAGAAAAATATGTTGTTTTATAATTCAAACCACACTGGTCCCTTCTATCCTGGTTCATTTTCCCTCATATTAAATTTATTAACATTTTAAAATTAGTAATATATCAATTTAAAAATGGGAATAAAATTTAGAGTCAAACACATTTTAAAGTTGAGAAAAATATATATTTACATAGAAAGAGGGACAAAGTACAAATGAGTAAGAAAGAGGGACAGTTGGGAGATATGTACAGTATGTGTGTAAAGAAGAATTGAGCGTATTGCATTGCATGCAATGTTTTATGCGCGTTAAGTTGAAATGTATTTAAAATAGCAAAGGGGTAGTCAGGGCCAGTTCATCTTTCAGCTTTTCTGACAGCCCAATTTGGATCTGATGCCTGAGGGCCTTGTCATTTCACCTTTGAAAATCAGCCAGGTGGTAGAAGGTGGCATCAGCTCTGGCCATGTGTCAAGGATCCCCATTTATTTTTGTCCTTATTGGGAGGTAAGTGGCTTTAGACCACACTCTTATTACTTCACCTGGGGCTCCTGCTAACTACCCTCTGTCTCCCTCCTTCATTCATAGGCTGCAACTGAAATGAAGACCAACAGAGGCATGCAGAGCGCCACAGGGGCGAAATACATGCCTTGAGTGCAAATCAAATGCAAATTATGTACTAGTCCCTAATCTAAAATTTGAATGCAAATTGAAGCACATGGGATGCAGCTAGCCATAAGTATACTTACATGAGTTTTGTACAACAGGAGACATTGGAAGCGCTTCCAAACAGAGCCTGCACCCAAATTAACTACCTGCAATAGATGTGCAGAGCCAGGGGCGTAGCAATAGGCCCTGCAGCGCCTGCGCCCGCGGGGGGGGGGGGGGGGTCCGGCCCCCCCCTGGGGCCCGCTCTGGGCCGTTTTTTGGGGGCTGGAGGGGTGGCAGCATGAGGGGAAAGCCTTGCCCACAGTCGGCGGGGAGAGGGGAAGTTCCCCCCTCTCCCTCACCTTGGGGCTCTCCCCTCTGCGCTCCCCTCCAGCTAGTTAGTGTGTGGGCAAAGGCCAGTGGGCAGCGAGCGGCGGGCAGATACATACCTTCTTCCGTGCGTTCCATCTGAGACTTCTCGCTCTAGCGGCTGACGTCACTTCCGCTTCCGGAAGTGACGTCAGCCGCTAGAGCGAGAAGGCGGCGATGGAACGCAAGGAAGAAGGTATGTATCTGCCCGCCGCTCGCTGCCCACTGGCCTTTGCCCACACACTAACTAGCTGGAGGGGAGCGCAGAGGGGAGAGCCCCGAGGTGAGTGAGAGGGGGGAACTTCCCCTCTCCCCGCCGACTGTGGGCAAGGCTTTCCCCTCATGCTGCCACCCCTCCAGCACCCAAAAACCGGCCACGAGCGGGCCCCAGGGGAAGAGGGGGCCCGCTCTGAAAATCTGCAGGGGGGCCCGGTGGGGCCTAGTTACGCCCCTGTGCAGAGCTCCACAATATGGACACAATTACACAACGTGCGTTCAAAAAAAGTACAGCAAAGAAGGGCATTAGCTTCAGTATAAATAATATGTGCACAAATGATTCCCTAATAAACTTCCCCATGGTGATGATGGGCCCTCGTCCCTGCTCTTCCTCCAGTTAGTTTCTTGTAAATTCAATCCATCAGCAAGCGGGGAACTCACTCACTTCCTTGCATTCCACCGTTAGCTGCATCACTTCCTGCAATGCCGCCCTCTGTACTTCAGTGGGCGGGATTGCAGGAAGTGACGTGGCGAGCGGTGGAACGCAAGGAAGTGAGTGAGTTCCCCGTTCGTTGATGGATTGATTTTAAAAGAAACTATTTGGAGGTGGAGCATGCTGCTACCCCCTCCAGCATGGCAGCCCCCTCCCCACCCACAGACAGGGCTGGGACACTGGAAACGGATCTGTTTCTGTGTCCAAAGCAGTCTGTGTAGAGGGAGTTCAGTTTTTGCATAGGTTTTCACTATCCCTGCGTGTATCCAGGGTCCGTGAAAACCCTGCAAATCCGGATACATGTTATTTATTTAATCCTGAGGCCACGAGAATGCAAATAAAGGTGGCCACTAATGATCCAATCTTTTTCATCCAATTTTACCAAATCTATGTAATATATGGTGGCCACTAATGATCCAATCTTTTTTGTCCATTCTTACCATTTCCATGTTATATTAGGGGTTGCCCAAAGTATCCATTCAATATATTCACTCAGTTTACCCTTTTACTACAAAGATTTGGTAATATTGGACAAAAAAGATTGGATCATTAATGGCCACCATTAGACCCACAGATAGACAATGGCCTCAATTCTGGTAGCCTAGTGCGGTAAAAATAAATTGTCGGGGGAAATACCGCATTTGGTATTTACTGATTTTTCGGGATATTCTTGAAGATCGCATGCAACGTCGTTCCACAAAAGAGGAAGAAAACCTAAATCCCCTAGCGCTAGCTATTTCCTAGTGCCACATGACCACGCCTCCATCTACCTGTCTTATTTAAGACTCGCCCTTCCCGCCAGAGCGCCTCTGCATCTCTTATATGTGGCGCAGTTGTGTCATGCAGCGACTTGACACAGATAGCGCTTAGCAGACTTCTTCCTCTGTTTACATGAGTATGTCAGGCGCTGCTGCTTGACGAGAGGGCGGCCATCTTTGTTCCCAATGCCAGCATCCCTGGCGGCCTTTTCCTGCAACAGCTTATTAGTGGGAGAGTCGGATCTCCGGAATGCCGTAATTATCAGCGTGACAGAGCGCAGGATGTCCCCAGATCTGCCTGGGAAGCCTCGGCCTGTGTCGCACACCGCCAGAGATGACAGATGTGATGAAGCTGCATAACAGCTGGAGATTGTCGGAGGCCTGAAGCTCTGCCAAATACCGTTCTCTCCATCCTCCTCCAGCCCCCCCACTCCTCTGTTCCTACATCATGAGCTAACTGCTCTGCGTCTGCAGGGTCCCCGGCTCTCCCAACAAACGCCTCCTCCTCAGTCCCCCCACATTCAAAGCCACAGATGTTTTGCTGGTCCTGTTTAGGCATTTAGCGCCGCGGTAGGGTTTGTTGTTATCTGTATTGGAGCTGTTTGACTCATATAACATAAAACCCTACTCAGGAATAAAGATGGCCAATAAGATACCCATTAGACACAGGGGCATAACTACATTAAGCCACCCACTTGGGCACCCGCTAGCAGCGGGAGTAGCGGTATTGAGGAGAAATTTGGATGATCATGCTGCCTGATAAATAGTGGGCTGTGGGTGCCCAAATTACCCCTCAGTGCTGCTATTTCAATGGGAGCCTATGACGGCACCCAAAAAATTATGTGGCGCTTGGCAGCAGGGGGTGATTAAGGTTAGGCGTGGGGGGTGGGTTGTCAAGGTTAGGCATGGGGAGGGGGTGGCTAACCAATTCAGCAATTCAGGACCATAGGCTTACACCCAACCCCCCCCCCAGTGACCAGGCTATTTTTTTAAAATTTAGGCCACTGCAGCAGCACACAAGTGATTCCCCCCACCCTGTTCTGCCCACCAACAGAGATTTCTGTTGGTGGGCTCTGATCGCTGCAGCATTGTTTGTTTTTAATTTTTTTTTTTTTTAAATACATTTACCCTTTTTTAATTATTATTTTTTCACTCCCTTCCCCCACCAGCCAATCACAGCGATCGGCTGTCATAGGCATCAGCCTATAGGCATGGCTCCTGAGCCTCCCAGGGGGACTGTGTCACATGGCTGTCCCCTGTACAGCGCTGCCTTAGATCGCAGTGCTGAACACTATTTATAGACAGCTGATTTGGCGATCTCCGCTGGGAGACTGATGACAGAGCGGAGTTCCGTCATTCAAACGGATATGCGCACGCATTAATGCACGCAATCTCCTGCAAAACCCCACCCCAGGACTTCACGCCAATTGGTGTTGAGCGGTCCTGGGGCTGCCACCGCATTCATGACTATCGGCGTAGCGCCATCTTAAAGTGGTTAAAGAGAACCTGAACAGGTGATGAAAACAGAATTTACACTTACCTGGGGCTTCCTCCAGCCCACCATAGGCCGAGAGGTCCCCCGGCGTCCTCCTGGCTCCTTCCTTTAAGGTTCGGCATCAGGAATGGTAACTGTGTGGGGAGGGGACTATTACTATTAGGCATTGGGGGAGGGTTCTGTGTGAATTTAGCGTTAAGTTTAGCTATAGTAAAAAATCTGTATTTAGTACCGATATTTTACGATCCTTCTTTACACTTTAATAGTAGAATATCAGTATGTTTACAGATATTATATCCCCCCCCTCCCCCGAGAATTTAGCTGACCTCCACGGGGGGGGGGGGGTGTCTCTCCTGTGTGTAATGCAGAGCCAATCGCCATACGCATGCAGAGACTCTCTCATGATGCAAGGTGAAACGTTTCCATCAGGCGCAGAGATTACAGGGGCAGCATTTTGTAGGCGTGCATGAAAAAAGGGCGCCGTGAAAAAAGGGCCCGACTTGATAACGAAATGGCACCCGTTATTGACGAAATCTGATAATGATAAACATCGTTGTCAAGCTTGATATTAGCTTGATATTAAGATATTAACGTTAAATATCGCGTTACGTAATTCACCAATACAGCTTAATCCAACCCTACTCTCACACAGAACCCTCCCCTGGTGGTGCCTAAAACTAACCACCCCCCGGTGGTGCCTAACCACTCCCTCTGGTGTTGCCTAACCCTAACCACTCCCCGGTGGTGCCTAACCCTAACCACTCCCCGGTGGTGCCTAACCCTATCCCCCCCTCCCCCTTGTGTTGCCTAACCCTAACCACTCCCTCTGCAGAAACACCCTATTACACAAAAATGTTCTTAACGATATATATCGTGGTGCCCTTTTTTCTGCTTTTTTTCGCCGTATTAACGATAATTTCATTAAAGTCTATGGTGGTGCCCTTTTTGTCCACCCTCAGCTGGCACCCTTTTTTCCTGCTACTGCAAGCAGTCAGAGTAGGAGGAGAAGCGAGAACAGAACGAGGTGAAGAGGTCATCTTTGGGGGAAAAGCAGCTTGTTGTGCTGTGTGAGGAGTCTGACAGCGAGTGAGGAGGGGGGAGGCAGGAGAGCATCATTAGGGAAAAGCAGCTTGTTGTGTTGTGTGAGGAGTCTGACAGTGAGTGAGGAGGGGGAGGCAGGAGAGCATCATTGGGAAAAAGCAGCTTGTTGTGCTGTGTGAGGAGTCTGACAGTGAGTGAGGAGGGGGGAGGCAGGAGAGCAGCAGTGTTTCATTTGACTTGCACAGCAGAACGGAGGATGCTTGGAAGAACAAAGAGAAATCGAGAGCCCAATATGGTGTAGTATTGTTAAGTTGGTTGTGGTTAAAAGCAAAACATTTAGATATACCGGTACTCACAAACATGGGTTACCCATAGGCAACCACTTCAAGTGCAGGTGGGGAGTATTAGAACCTGACCCCACTCAGGTTTTTAAGATGTCGCTCTCTGTAGATAGGAAACGGGGTAGCACCCCTCCACCGAGGGTGGACTCAAGATTTCAGCAAGGCTTGGTGTACAGAGGCGCCAGAGTAGAATAAAAACGTTTAAAAACCGTCTAAAAGAGGGGGATGTTCAGGTGGACTTACCTCCCTCAAAAATATAAAACTCAATTGAGTCACAATATATCAATACAAAAATATTTTATTGAACTCCACTTAGTGCAACGCGTTTCGCAGGTGTGGTCCTGCCTCATCAGGCAAACAGGAGTATAACTCAATGGGTCTAGATACAGAAGTGAGCACCTCTGTCAGCAGAACGGAGGAGGTGGCACTACTGTCCTGACAGAGGAGGAATGGAGTGGCTGAGGGTGAGCAGTTTGTTTGTCACAGACTCACAGCCAGCCAGTGTGCTATTGTGTTGAGCTGCAGCATGTCAAGTGAGGACATTAAATGAAGCAGAGTAAATAATTCCAAATTGGGGGGGGGGGGGGGGGGGCAACCTCATAAGTTCTAGAACCGGCCCTGAGCACCTGTAATGCCACCAGGAGCAGGAAATGTGCATACAATGCTGTCCTGCATACATACACCCCTCCGACACACACACACACACACGCGCTATAGTTGCACCCCCGATTTGGGATGAGCACAATGATTTTGCAGAATTTTGAACTCACAAATTTGAGTTAAAATTCGGCATTCCAACTTGTAGATTCCACGATAATTTTTACATAGCTTTTCTACCCTTTCACTAACAATATTTACATTCCTGTCCCCTGAGAATGCTGAGCACACATTTCTTTGCTCTATAAACAGCGAAAAATGTCTGCTGAGAATGTTCGAGGGACATCCATGCGAAAATTACAAGTGAAAATCCTTCAGGACATGATAACCTATTGTAAAAATATTTTTTCCGTGAATTTGCACTCATCATATTTATCCTTATGAATAATGCGAAAATCGCAATAAATTACAATTTTGTATTTTCGCAGTGCAAACTCGGAATCCACAAAAATCGTCATGCGTTCAGAATTTTGTGCAAAATTTCGCAATCTCAGGGGATTTGGAATTTGTCAATTCTGACAGGCTAGGTGCACACATAGCAGAAACGCTAGCGTTGCGGGAAACACTGCGTTTTTGCCGCTAATGGAAGTCTATGGGCTGCAGGAAAAATTATGATATGATTTATTTCCGCTTCCTGTTGTCTTCTTAGTGATTTGCATAAAATGCAAAATGAAAACGCATACAAAACGCATATGCGGTTTTTATATGCGAACGTCAAATGCATTAAAGCGCACGCAAAATGCTTGAAAAACATATCTGTGGTAAAAAACGCTAACGCAAACGCACCAAAAACGCAACAAAAAATTGCACACATCATTAACATAAAACATGACAAAAAACTCAGCTTTTCATGTTATGTTATGTGTGCACCTTGTCAACAATCCCTAATGCTAATTGTCACAGGAGCCCTAGTGGCTGACCGCACTTAGCCTTCTAAACGGTGCCAGCGCACGGATCGTGCGAACTCTGGTCGCAGTCAATGCGCAGGAACCGTTAAGAATTAGCCGCAGACAACTCAGAAGGGAGCCTGTGAGACACGGGTAATTACAACGTCACCCACTGGTTCAGAGTAAACTGCCACCACCGCGGTTACCATGGGACCGTGGAGCCCACTAACTGACTGACTAGTCCTGCGAATAAAACGGTTAAACACACGGTATTCGGTCTAGCCAACAACAAACAAACAGTAGCGTATCTTCAGAGACCCGGGATCAGTTCTGTGTGTGCTGATAAGCAGGGTAGCGGACAGTGAATGACTTGGAGAAAGTCGTTTATTCACGCAATATAAATAATTAATATATACAGACAATTATTAAAATCACAATTATTAAGACAGTAATAGCCAGTATAAAAAATAAAAGAAGGGAGAAAAATACTTAGTTCCTGGAAAGATGTCCTTTTTGTGGGAAAAACAGAGTTCTGGGTTTCAATCAGAGTTCAGAGTTCAGACCAGGTGGATGCCAGCATATCCTCAAGCTGGCACCTGATGAGTTCAAGGTGTTTTCAGGGTGGAGGACACTGAGTTTGGGTCCTCTGCCATTCTTATGCCCCTGCTTCAGTAGGAGGGAGTGAGGGCGGGGAGCCATACACCCCCTTAGAAGATGAGATGAGCCCTCCCCTTGTCCTGGGGGCTAGAAATCATATCTACCCATATATGGGCTCTATCTCACAGAACCGTACAGGTCAGGGCCGATTTATTAACATTTTCAGGTCTGTCTCGATTTACCCAGCGCCCTGATACCAGACATGAGGGGTGGGACCCCTGTGGTATCATCAGGGCATTTTCAAACTGCCTAACTGGCAGTCCTTACCTCAGAATGTTCTGAAACTTCCTCAGAACCAGCACCGGGGCTCATGCTACACTTCCCCCACGTTTGGCGAAGCTGCCATCTCAGGAACCCCAGAAATATGACAGATCTGGGAAGTTATGGATATGCTATGAGACTCAGGTTATTCCCAGGCAAAGGCTCTTTGAAGTTTGGAGCAGCCAGCTAGGTGTCACCTCACCTGCTGGGAGGGAGCCAGTGGGTCTGGCTTCCCCCCAACTAGATTGCTTCTGCCATGGTGCTTGTCACCTTATACCTGATGGATGGGCCATCAGCACAGCTTGAAGCCAGGGACTCTCCGGGGTAGATTAGGCTCAGGCTCATTAGCATATCAAAAGAGCCATCCAGCCTTTAGGATGGTGCTCTCTCTGCTAAGAAAAGGACTTCAGCTGCCCCTACACACTCAACCCAGATTGTATCGATTTGAAGCGCAATCGATGCAGGGAATCGAGTGCGATCGCTTTTTCTTCATGGGCGGTTCCAGGACGCGTCTGCGGCCCCGCAACCGTCCGTGACAGCACCCCCTGGGGAGAAGGCAGATAGACATGCATCAGCAAGATGTGTGGCGGCGCCGCTAACCTGGCTGACGGGCCTCGAGTTGCCGGTACGGCGGGAAAACCTATTGGAGCCTGTGGCTCGGTTCCCCTGGACCGGTTGTGGTCTGCTACCCTCAGGGTTGACCCGACATGGACCGTTCTGGACAGGGCGTTTGCGCCACTGCAGTCGGACGTGGTGTCTGCCGGGACTGCTGACAACGGGCAGTGGGTTGGTTAGGTCAACAGCCAGCCCACGCAGGGTTCCCCTGCTAAGTGGCTGTGGACCTAAGGGAACCCCGCGGGAATCCCTGGACCTTCCCAGCTCCTGACAGACGGCACATGCCCTGCAGTAGTTTGCTACATCCCTGTTCATCCGGGGCCAATAAAACTGGTTCCGAATACTGGCAAGTGTCTTGCGGACACCCGAGTGCCCTGTCAGAGGATTACCATGTGCGGATTTCAGCACATGTCCCCTGAACGCACTCGGGACCACAAGCCATTTGGTATTCGCGTGGGATCTACCTGTAGGGGGCTGTACAGACTCACTGTACAGTCTCCCACCTTCCCAGTACACCTTGAAAGCGGCCCCGTCTGCGAGGGGCTCAGCGGCTTGCTGCCTGAGCACCTCCAGGCTTGGGTCACGTTGTAGTGCGGCTGAGAATACGGCGCTGTCAGTTTCAGCCAACTGGCTCATGTCACACGAGGCCAGCGGCTGAAAGGTCTCATCCCTGCGGTCAGAGGAGGGGGAGGAGGCCGGAACCCCCTCCACCTGTTCTGAGCTCGGGTTCTGAGCAGTGCAGCTGCGCGGTACTGCTAGCACAGGTACACTGTCAGAATGGCACAGACGGACATTACTCAAGTCATCATTGCATGCAGTAATGACATTGACAGGTATAGACATTTTTTCATTACAGACAGGTTGTACAGTAAACTCAGGTACAGTTACAGCATCATCACAACAGACAGTCTGTACATCAAACTCAGGTGCCTTTGAAGCAGGCACTATTGAACCTGGTACCCTTGAACTGGGCACATTCAACCCGCCTCCCCCTGGTGCTCCCCCAAGTGTATAAAGTACCTGGTGGTGGGTGGAGAGTCCGTCTCCTTCCGTGAGCGACAAGGTGGTCGTGGCAGGTTCATAGTAGGACACAAGCTTGCCCAAATCAGTCCCCAGCAACACAGGGACTGGGAGATCCTTCATAACCCCAACAACCCTTTCGTGGATCCCTAATCCCCAATCCAGCTTCACTGTCGCGTGGGCTATGGGAAAAAGGGTGCCCTCTACTCCAGTAAGGGCAAGGGATCGGCTGGAGCTGATGCTCTCCTTTGGCACAAGGTGTGAGTGAACTAACGTGATGTCAGCTCCGGTGTCTCGAAATCCGGTGACAACTTTGCCGTTCACTCTAACAAGTTGCTGCTGGTCGGTTCGGTCGCGGATTTCCTTTCCGCGGGCAAACAGGACAAAATCTGATGATCCAGGCTGTGGTTCGCTGGCGGGTTGCCTCTGCTGTGGGTGAGGTGCGGGTGGTCCAGGTGCTGGGGTGGTCTGCCTCCGCTCCGGACAGGTGAACTTCATGTGTCCCGTCTTGTGGCAGTAGTGACAGGTGACCTCTCCAGAGGCTGCAGACCTGGGTGCAGAAGCTGTGCTGGGTGTCCTCTGTGGCTGACGGCTCACAGGGGCAGGGGGGTCTGCCGAGGTATTGGGCTGACCTCCTCTCCAGCTGGATGGGACAGTTCTGCGTGTATCAGCCACCCGGGTAGTTGCAAAAGTCTCAGCAAGGTCTGCAGCGACAGTTGCTGAAGCCGGCCTGCGTTCTAGCACAAACTGGCGTACATCAGCAGGGCAAATGTTCAGAAATTGTTCCAGGACTATCAAGTCATCCAGGACATCATAAGACCCTTTGGTGAGGCCTAGTGTCCACTGGCGGAGTGTGGTGAGCAAGCTGCTGACCACATCTCGGTACGAATCAGAAGACTTTTTCTGCCAGGCCCTGAACTTTTTCCGATAGGCTTCTGGCGTCAGCTGGTACTTAGTAATGATAGCGTCTTTTATAGCAGCATATTCATTATCCTTCTCCGCAGGCAATTCTGCGAAGGCATCAAGCGCTTTGTAGCGCAGCAAAGGTGTCAGATGTCTGGCCCACTGGTCTTGGGACAGACGATACTGACGGCATGCTTTTTCAAAAGACCGCAAAAACAAGTCAATGTCTGTGTCTTTTTCAATATTAGCAAATTAAAATTTTGCACTTACGGGTGGTGCAGCTCCTTCAGCAGGGAGGCTGGGCGGTGAACTCCGGCTGGCCTGTTGAACCTTTGCCATGTTGAGCTCATGCTGTCGTCTCTCCCGCGCCTCTGCGGCATCCCTCTCCGCATGGCGTTCAGCAGCAGCAGCTTTGCGTTCTGCAGGTTGGCGCTCCCGTTCCTCTCGTGCCTCTCGCTTTTGCTCCGCCATGTACTGCAGGTACTTGTCCAGGTCAGTCTCCATCAGCTTTTGTAATGCCTGCTGCATTACCGGGTCAGCACCCATGGACAGTCCAGTACTGGCCGGTTCCAGGCGAGTACTTTTAGAAACTCTGGGATTGGGGTCCATACTGACAGTCTCTGGCGTAACTGTTGCAACAGGGCCCGCAGGATGCTCAACCTCTGTACGCCTAGGATCTTCAGCCTCTGGTTCCCCTCGATTGTCAGATGGGCTGGTATCCACCTCAGCGGACACTCCCGGCTCCTGCAGTTGCTGGGTATCCCATCTGGACAAGTCTGCTATCAGGTCCTGTTGTTTCCTGCGGCCGACGTCAATGCCTCTCGCTTGGCAAAGATTTTGCAGGTCCGACAGGCACATGTTCTGGTAATTCCCGGACATTTCCATGCCAAATAAAATAAAACTTTTGGGGAGGGGTACTGGCTACACAGTCTCTCTGTATATATAAAAAATATATTGCCTTCCAGCTACACCAACGAATTAGTTCGTTTCTTGATAGCGCTAGCGCTATCTTAGATACTTTTAGCACAACACAGATCCCAACCACTGCCTAACACTGTCACAGGAGCCCTAGTGGCTGACCGCACTTAGCCTTCTAAACGGTGCCAACGCACGGATCGTGCGAACTCTGGTCGCAGTCAATGCGCAGGAACCGTTAAGAATTAGCCGCAGACAACTCAGAAGGGAGCCTGTGAGACACGGGTAATTACAACGTCACCCACTGGTTCAGAGTAAACTGCCACCACCGCGGTTACCATGGGACCGTGGAGCCCACTAACTGACTGACTAGTCCTGCGAATAAAACGGTTAAACACACGGTATTCGGTCTAGCCAACAACAAACAAACAGTAGCGTATCTTCAGAGACCCGGGATCAGTTCTGTGTGTGCTGATAAGCAGGGTAGCGGACAGTGAATGACTTGGAGAAAGTCGTTTATTCACGCAATATAAATAATTAATATATACAGACAATTATTAAAATCACAATTATTAAGACAGTAATAGCCAGTATAAAAAATAAAAGAAGGGAGAAAAATACTTAGTTCCTGGAAAGATGTCCTTTTTGTGGGAAAAACAGAGTTCTGGGTTTCAATCAGAGTTCAGAGTTCAGACCAGGTGGATGCCAGCATATCCTCAAGCTGGCACCTGATGAGTTCAAGGTGTTTTCAGGGTGGAGGACACTGAGTTTGGGTCCTCTGCCATTCTTATGCCCCTGCTTCCGTAGGAGGGAGTGAGGGCGGGGAGCCATACACCCCCTTAGAAGATGAGATGAGCCCTCCCCTTGTCCTGGGGGCTAGAAATCATATCTACCCATATATGGGCTCTATCTCACAGAACCGTACAGGTCAGGGCCGATTTATTAACATTTTCAGGTCTGTCTCGATTTACCCAGCGCCCTGATACCAGACATGAGGGGTGGGACCCCTGTGGTATCATCAGGGCATTTTCAAACTGCCTAACTGGCAGTCCTTACCTCAGAATGTTCTGAAACTTCCTCAGAACCAGCACCGGGGCTCATGCTACACTTCCCCCACGTTTGGCGAAGCTGCCATCTCAGGAACCCCAGAAATATGACAGATCTGGGAAGTTATGGATATGCTATGAGACTCAGGTTATTCCCAGGCAAAGGCTCTTTGAAGTTTGGAGCAGCCAGCTAGGTGTCACCTCACCTGCTGGGAGGGAGCCAGTGGGTCTGGCTTCCCCCCAACTAGATTGCTTCTGCCATGGTGCTTGTCACCTTATACCTGATGGATGGGCCATCAGCACAGCTTGAAGCCAGGGACTCTCCGGGGCAGATTAGGCTCAGGCTCATTAGCATATCAAAAGAGCCATCCAGCCTTTAGGATGGTGCTCTCTCTGCTAAGAAAAGGACTTCAGCTGCCCCTACACACTCAACCCAGATTGTATCGATTTGAAGCGCAATCGATGCAGGGAATCGAGTGCGATCGCTTTTTCTTCATGGGCGGTTCCAGGACGCGTCTGCGGCCCCGCAACCGTCCGTGACACTAATAGTTTCAGCTTGCATGAAAATGAAATGCAAATTGTATAAAGCAGGAAACTGAAGCAATCAAATTTTCTTCCTGGCGACCTGAATTTGCTCAATTCCGAACTGCATTCGGTTTGCATGAAAATTGCACGCAAGGCCAAATTATCAGCATCTCATTGACAATCGAAATTCGGAAAGCCCGTTTTCTGCAGCACAGGCTGCCAGAGCTGCAGGTGGCAATCCCTGCAGACAGCTTTGCCGTTTCCAGCAGTCCAAACACATTGGGCTTGATTCACTAAGACAAATAGCATGCCTTATCAAAGTTAACACGCCTTATCAGAGTCAGTGGTGTGACGAAATTTCGCATGTGCGTAATTTCGCATCGAAATGCGAAATTTCAGTTAACATCGTAGTTAATTTCGTATAAAATAGTAATATTTCATAATTTTGCGCAATTTTTCGCTTAATTTTCACGCAATTTTGTGAAATTGTTGTGCCGACTTTGGCAAAGCCCCCATATATGCTATTACTACCAAAATTTCTACAAATGTTAAGCAGAATAGTGGGTACAAGCCATAAAAAGAATTTTCCAAAAAGACCTTGTAGTTTTTGAGAAAATTTATTTTAAATATGCAAATAAAAATGGTTTGTCATTTTTTTGTTTAAAAACTATTTTTTCTGTGCATTTTTAAAATCCATTTTCTCAAAAACTACAAGGTCTTTTTGGAAAATTCTTTTTTTTGACTTGTACCCACTATTCTGCTTAATAATGTTGGTGTCACTACCATGTATGGGAGCTTTGCTCTTCACTGCCAATATCGGCGCAAAATTTAGGTGAAATTACGAATCTATATATATAAAATCGTGTGTGTGTGTGTGTGTGTGTGCGTGCGTGCGTGCGTGCGTGTGTCGATCACTTGAAAACGGCTTGACCGATTTGAACGAAACTTGGTATGCAGATCCCTTACCACCTGGGATGATATGTTCTGGGGGTCTCGCGTCCCCCCTGCACACGTGGGCGGAGCTAAAAACAGCAAATCAGATTTCACCCATTCAAGTCAATGGAAAAAATGGAAAAGGCTGCCATTCTCACAGTAATCAAGCCAGAGTCCCCACACATGGCACAGTGGGTCACTTAGTGACCGAGGTTACAAATCCAGGAAAAGTGGGCGGAGCATAAAACAGCCAATCAAATTTCAGTCATTCATTTTAAATGGGAAAATATAAACTGCAGCCATTCTTAGACTGTTAATCACAGAGTTCTCAAACTTGCCATAGTTGGTCACTGGGTGAATGCGATTAAGATTCAAGAAAGTGGGTGGTGCCTACAACAGCCAATCAAAATTTACCTATTGATTTTCAAGGGGAATATTTAAACTGCTGCCATTCTTACACTTTTAATGACAGAGGCTTCAAACTTGCTACAGTCGGTCATTGGGTGACTGAGGTTCAAATTCACTAAAGGGGCGGGCCACAAACAGCCAATCAGATTTCCTTGCTGGATAAACTGCTTCCATTCACACATTTTTGATGCCAGGAACCTGAAAGCTCACAAACGTGGTCATTGAGTGACACAAAAAGTGGGCGGAGCCAAAACAACATTTACTGGGAAAATATAAACTGCAGCCATTCTTACACCGTTAATGGCAGGGTTCTCAAACTTTGCACAGTTGGTCACTGGGTGAATGAGTTTACGATTTTGGAAGGTGGGTGGAGCCTACAACAGCCAATAAAAATTCACCTTTTGATTTTCAAAGAGAATATTTAAGCTGCTAACATTCTCTTATACTGTTAATAGCAGATGCCTCAAACCTGGTACAATTGGTCACTGGGGTTCAAATTCAGAAAGGGGGCGGAGCCACAAACAGCCAGATTTGTTTATTTTTCAATGGGAATATACAAAGTATTGATACCAAGGACCCCAAAGCTGATTAACTTGATAATTGAGTGACTGTATGTCAAGGTTAGAAAAAGTGGGCAGTTCCAAAAACTAAATTTTTAACATGGCAGGGTTCCCAAATTTGACACAATTGGCCACTGGGTGACTGGGATGAATATTCAGAAATGTGGGTGGAGCCTACAACAGCCAATCAAAATGTACCTATTGATTTTCAAGGGGAATATTCACATTGCTACCATTCTTACACTGTTAATGGCAGAGGCCTCAAACCTGATACAGTCAGTCATTGGGTGACTGGGGTCCAAATTCACTAAAGGGGTGGAGCCACAAACAGCCAATCAGATTTGTTAGATTGATTTCAGCCATTCTGTTATTGGCAGGGTTCTCAAACTTGACACAGTTGGCCACTGGGTGACTGGGACTAATATTCAGGAAAGTGGGTGGAGCCTACAGCAGCCAATCAAAATTCACCTTTTGATTTTCAAGGGGAATATTTACATTGCTGCCATTCATACACTCTTAATGGCAGAGGCCTCCAATCTGGTACAGTCAGTCACTGGGAGACTGGGGTTTAAATTCTGAAAAGGGAGCGGGCCAAAAACAGCCAATCAGATTTGTTTAATTTCAGTGGTAAAATGCAACTTATTGATGCCAAGGACCCCAAAGCTCATAACATTGGTCATCGAGTGGCTGTATGTCAAGATTACAAATAGTGGGCGGAGCCAAAAACAACTAACTTTTTTCATGGGAAAATGTAAACAGCAGCTTTTCTTACACTGTTATTGGCAGGGTTCTCAAACTTTGCACAGTTGGTCACTGGGTGACTAGGATTAATATTTGGAAAAGTAGGTGTGGCCTACAAGAGCCAATCACAATTCACCTATTGATTTTCAAGGGGAATATTGAAACTGCAGTCATTCTTACACTGTTAATGGCAGAGGCCTCAAACCTGGTACAGTTGGTCGTTAAGTGTCTGGGGTTCAAATTCAGTAAAGGGGTGGAGCCACAAACAGCCAGATTTATTTGCTGGATAAACTGCTTCCAGTCACACAATTTTGATGCCAGGAACCCAAAAGCTCACAAACTTGGTCATTGACTGACTGTGTGTCAAGGTTACAAAAAGTGGGTGGAGTTAAAAACAGATTTTTCTGGGAAATTGTAAACTGCAGCCGTTCTTCACTGTTAATGGCAGGGTTCTCAAACTTTGCACAGCTGGTTACTGGGTGACTGGGATTAATATTCAGAAGAGTGGGTGGAGCCTAAAAATACCAATCAAAAATTACATGTCGCTTTTTAAGGAGAATATTTATAATTGCTGCAATTCTTGCACCGTTAATGGCACAAGCCTCTAACCTGGTACAGTTGGTAATTGGGTCACTGGGGTTCAAATTCAGAAAAGGGGACAGAGCCACAAACAGTGAATCAGATTTCTTTCATTTCATGGGAAAATACAAATTATTGATGCCAAGGACCCGAAAGCTCACAAACTTGGTCACTGATTGACTGTGTGTCCATGTTACAAACAGTGGGCGGAGCCAAAAACAAATTTCACTGGGGAAATGTAAACTGCAGCCATTTTTACACTGTTTATGGCAGGGTTCCCAAACTTTGCCCAGATTAATATTCAGGGAAGTGGATGGAGCCTATAATAGCCAATCAAAATTCACCTGTTGATTTTCAAGTGGAATATTTAAATTGCTGCCATTTTTACACTGTTAATAGCAGAGGCCTCAAACCTGCTACAGTTGGTCATTGGGTGACTGGGGTTCAAATGCTGGAGAGGGGGTGAAGCCACAAGCAGCCAATCGGATTTGTTTAATTTCTTTTGGAATATAAAAATTATTGATACCAAGGACCCCAAAGCTCACAAACTTGGTCATTGAGTGTTTGTGCGTTAGGGTTAGAAAGTGGGCAGAGCCAACACCAGTCAAATACATTCCCGGGCAACGCCGGGTCATCAGTGTGTGGAGACAAATACAAATTTCAATGGGAAACTGTAAACTGCAGCCATTCTTACACTGTTAATGGCAGGGTTCTTAAACTTTGCACAGTTGGTCACTTGGTGACTGGGATTAATATTCAGAAAAGTGGGTGAAGCCTACAAAAGTGAATCAAACTTCACCTATTGCTTTTGAAGGGGAATATTTAATTGCTGCCATTCTTGCACTGTTAATGGCACAGGCCTCAAACCTGCTACATTTGGTTATTGGGTGACTGGGGTTCAAATTCAGAAAAGGGGGTGGAGCCACAAACAGCCACTCAGATTTTTTTTCCTTTCAATGCAAATTATTCTTACCAAAGACCGCAAAGCTCACAAACTTGGTCATTGAGTAATTGTGTGTTAGGGTTAGGAAAAGTGGGCGGAGCCAACACCAGCCAAATACATACCCGGGCAACGCCGGGCAATCAGCTAGCCACTATATAAAATCAATTGAATTTACAAACCGTAATTACGTATAAGTGTAAATGCGAATATTTACGTGAAATTGAGTGTAATCGTAATTAGTTGATTACGATCATTACTGATCAGAGAGTAACATAGTGATCGCTACAAACCCGCAGGGGCTCAGGGCAGGATGAGTGCCATTGCCAATTAGTAGGCATAAGTTAGCTATGCTACTCTGATAAAGCGTGTTAACTTTGATAAGGCATGTTATCTCTGATAAGGCATGCTATTTGTCTTAGTGAATCAAGCCCATTGTGTTGCCAAGCGAGTATCCGCAGCCCCGCCCACCAGGCCTGCCGTTAATTCCTTCAGCTGGGATGCTTCAACCCGCATGACCACATTTTTTAAAATCGATATTTTTAGCCGCCGCAGCTTTGTTTGATGCATGAAAGGGAAACATCTGGTTGCTGTTCTTACAGTGTTCTCGGATGCCTGGTAAGTTTATTTCTGTGCATGGAAATGGAAGGGGAATCTCTAGACATTGACACAAACGACCGAGACAGCAATAAAACGGTATTCAGGAGTAGAGATGTTGCGAACATCAAATTTTCCATTCGCGAGCAGCGAACACGAACTTCCGCAAATGCTTGCGAACATGCGAACCGGCGCCAAAGACTTAAATGGGCAGGCGAATTTTAAAACTTACAAAAGTGATGGAAAAGTTGTTTCCAGGGGTCTAACACCTGGACGGTGCCATGCCGGAGGGGGGTCCATGCCAAAAGTCCCACCAAAAATTACGTAGTTGACGCAAAGTCGTGTTTTAATTACTAAAGGGCAGAAATTCCAAAACATTCCTGCAAATAATGCACTGGAGTGGTAATGTGCCTGCAACTTAATGTAGCAACAATAGCAGTAGTACTGTGCACAGCTCTGGGTGTCAGTGGGCTGTGGAGTGTCACACACAGAGAAATGCAACAGTACTATCAGAATACAGTGAAATAATAATGCACTGGAGTCAGAGCCGGATTAAGACCACACATGGCCCCAAACAGAGCAATAAATTTAGGGCCCCCCTCCTCAGCCACCCTGTTGAAAGGATTTCCCCCCAGTATAGGTGACCGGATGTCCCTGCAGTATAGGTAGTCAGATGTCCCCCTACTATAGGTAGTAGCCAGATGTCCCCCTGAATACGAATAGATAGTGAGACAACCTCCCAGTAAAGGTAGCCAGATGTTCCCCCAGTGTAGGTAGCCAGGTGACTCCCCCCTATAGATAGCCAAGTGACCCCCCAGTATAGGTATCCAAATGTCCCCCCAGTGTAGGTAGCCAGATGTTCCCCCAGTATAAGTAGCCAGGTGACTTCCCCTATAGGTAGCCAGGTGACCCCCAGTATAGGTAGCCAGATGTCCCCCCAGTATAGGTAGCCAGATGTCCCCCCCACTTAGGCAACCCACTATTTCCACAGTATAGGTAGCCAGATACCCCCTCAGTATGGATAGCCAGAGGATCCCACCAGTGGAGGTAACCAAATCCAAATTTCTCCCAGCCAGTGTCTCACAGGTGGGTCACATGATAAGAGATCCTAGCTGTCGCCATGGAGAACAGACACTAAGGGTTCGTATAGACGTACGATAAAGATCGTTCGCTACGAACGATTCGTGACGTTTACACGATATTCAAATTAGACTGAAAAGATCGTTCGTAATGAACGATTGTGTACACACGTGAACGATATAAGTATAAAGTACTGAACGACGAACGATAAAAAAATACGTGCGCAAACGGGAGTGACATTATGACAGGCAATAAGAACATGCGAACTACTCCACAGATAATCATTATCGGACGATCTTTGTACACACTGCAACGATTGAATGATTATCTTTCGAAAAAATCCGCCGTGTTGGATCGGTCGGATTGAACGATAACGGTCGGTATCGTCCAAAAAAAGATCGTTGGAAAATTTGGAACGCACGATTATCGGTCCGATTGTCGTTATCGTTCGTTTTCGAACAATCGTTATCGTACGTGTGTACTCAGCTTTAGGCCTGGTTTCCACTTGTGCGTTTTCTGTCAGTTTTTTTGGTCAGAAAATTTGCATAGATTTTAAAACTAATGTAAGTCAATGCAGCCGTTTCCACTCCATGTCGAATTTTCATACGCATGAAAAAATCTGAGGTCCTGCATCATATTTTCGGACATCACCTACGATTCACATACAATGCTTTGTATAGGCAATGCAAATTTTTGCATTATTTGCGTGAAAATTTGCATTAGATCCATGGTTACAGGAAGTTGTCAGCAGTCATGGCAGAGCTGTTACTAGGCAGATTATGTATATTTAACGTAAAATTTCGTGTATGAAAATTCGCATAAAACGCGTACAAATTTACATGCGAATTTTCACCAAGCAGATAAATCTTATACGATTTTTTGCAGGCGAAAATGTCACGCTACAGTGGAAACGTAGCCTAAGATGCACTGAGGAGAATCTGCACCGAAGAACGCGCGCGGGAACCTGGAGAGGTAATAGACACTTTGCTCCCCTCTGCTCACACTCTGCGAATTGCATCTTTTTTTGCTTCTGGGCAATACCAGAACGTGTCGAGATTCATGTCTGCACATGTGGTTTTCATGCACAGGAAAACTGCAACCAATGTTAATCAATAGGCTAGCCTAGTTCACACCAGAATGCATTCACATGCAGAAAAACAGCAATGCATACTGATATTTAACCCTTTCAGATAGAGAAAGAAAAAAAGGAACACAGCATACTTATGTGTGTGCTAGGCACTGTACATACCCATGTCTATCTCATCATCCTTTAACACCGTTCCTCTGCCTCTTATACTTTCTGAATAAATATGCAGATTAGGCTATCCACACTTGTCTATCAGTTTTCTGTGTCATTTTTTCTGCATGACAGTGCTGCATTGCTGTACTGTACATACACATGTATATCTCATCATGTCACTTCGGGTATCCTTTAAATCAGGCAGGGGGCAGTTTTTATGGTGGAACTCCCCTATTACTGAGAGAAAGGCCATCCCTTCAGTCCAGCATTATTAGGCAAATAAATGCAAGCCTTATTACTGCTTGCTTCACATGTGAACATGTAAGACATGTACAGGATGTTGGAATATAAACATACAACAGCTTTCATGCTTAAACTGTATGTATGCTAAATGGCCACAAGAGGGCACTGTGAATTTTTGTTAATGTGCATGTACAATACTTTGTTATGTTGTGTTGTGCCTCTCTACTCTATTGTAGTGTCTAGTTTTGCACTGTGTTGCCGTTTTCCCTAATGATGCACAAATAATGACTTTCTTACTATATAAGTGGTGTGCGATCCTCAAAAAGACCTTATCTGTCTTCACACATTGAAAACAGTTATTCCACAGGTTTCTTATGCCTTTGTTGCCATGAGGAGATCCCCATGAGGAGATGGACTAGTCCAAAATCTGCCAGACCTGCCAGCTTTTAACTGCCTTCTGTAAGTGATAGCAACATAGGAAAAAAATAATACAGTGCATTTTACTCTAGAAGATATTTACATTTTATATGTGTGCAAGCTTCAACATTTTCTGTATTTTTCCCAGCTAAGGAGGCTGCGGTTCCCTGCGCCAGTGCCTGCTGCTGCTGCTGAGTCCAGGTCATAATATGATTTTCCTAGTACCAATGCCACTGTTGGAAATGTTTCACCAATGCCTAACGGTTTAGAGTTGCTCTTTAAGTAGTGAGTATTTCTGTGTATTCTCTGCTGGCAGCGGCGCGTAGGGGGCGGTACGGCCAGTGGGCGCTGGTTGTTTTGGAACGCGATGATACTGGAGGACGGTAATGAGAGAAAGAGCTGATAGCTTGTTGTGTGGAAAGACGTCTTCACAGGCAATTACAGGCCTGAGCTCAGCTGAAAAATAAAGTGCCACGTGTTGTTCTACTAGCAAGGGGAGCCGCGCAAGCAGAGCCGGGATTAACCCTTCCAGCTGCACAGTCCCACCACAGAGCTGCAGAGAAGAGGATACCGCGGCACCAGCCCAGCGAGCTGCCGATACTGGGGGTGTCTCTAATGTGCACTTGCAACCATCTCACTTCAGACAGTCTGTGAAAATACAGGCGGGATCACTGTAGCAAAGTCTTTGCAGGCATGCTTAGGTTTTTGGGCACCAAAACAATGATAAACTGACACTTGGGGTCCCTTCCCCTGCAAAGGCAGGATATTAAAAAACAAAGAAAAAGAAAACATTATTACAGTATAAGCTGCCTGCCAGGTATAGGTTCCCCCAGTATATGTATCCAGGTATAAGTGCCCCCAGTATAGGTAACCAGGTATAGAATCAGTATAAATAGCCTGGTATAGGTGCCTCCTGTATTTACAGCCTGGTATATGTGCACCCAATATAGGTATCCTGGTATAATTGCCCCCAGTATATACATCCAGGTATAGGTGCCCCCAGTATAGGTAACCAGGTATAGAATCAGTATAAATAGCCAGGTATAGCTGCCCCCAATATAGGTAGCCAGGTATAGCTGCCCCCAATATAGGTAGCCAGGTATAGGTGAAATATTGTGATGCACAGGCACCGGGGACACATATAACATTTGGGGGGACAGCAACGGTGTTGGCAAGGCGGCGTCACAAAAAGATTTCATGCTGTAATCGATAGGGAATCGGCCTGCAGTATATGGGTAGCCAACAGATCTCTCTCTGATCAAATCTGATCTGAGAGAGATCTGTCCCTTGGTCGACCCGCCCATACATCGCTAGATGCATGACACACTGACACTTGGTGATCTCGGCCAGGACAATGACGCACTGACACTTGGGGCTTGCAGGACAATGACACAATGCCTCTTGGGGTCTAAGAAGCATGACTGACAGTTGGGGTCCCAGAACAATGACATTCTAAAAGTTGATGTGGCAGAACAATCTCACACTGACACCTGGAAGTCCCTCAAGAATGAGGCACTGACACTAGGGGGCCCAAAAACAATGTCACAATAAGAAGCATGACTTACTGACACCTGGGGGTCCAAGAACAATGTCACAATAAGCAGCGTGACCACTTGGGGTGGCAGAGCAATGACAGTTTTGCAAGAGTACATTGTGCAATCTGGAGGGCCGTGAATACCCCGGTGAGGTCACATGATGATGATGATGACGCTTGGCAGGGACACAGGAAATGTTATCTTTATTTTGGTCTCTGATAAAAGCTGTGAATCAGGCTCCCTCAGTCAGTCAGAGCACCATACACCGGCAAATCTGCAGCACAGACTCACATATTGCGAAAGCGTCCTGCGCCCGAGCAGATTTATGTGAAGTGACGGCAGGAGCTGGAAGTGACAGCTCACGAGTCCCGTAAAAACGGTGATTCTGAACGTGAGATCCTCTCTGAGGTCCGGAACGCAGACTATCGTAAAGAAAATGCTTTGCCCTTTTATGGCAGAGAAGGCATTAGGAGTACTTTTTAATAATGTTTAAATCCTTTAATGTAAAAGCTTGAACTGAGAGCTTCAAAGATCAGCAGGTGACAGCGGCCGTAATTCACCCGCCGCCCATTAGAGTTCCGAAACTCCACCCCCTCCAGCGGATATCTTGATCTGAAGGGTTCCGCAGCTCATTGGCTTCTGATCTTCATAACAGTTTTGAAAGAAAAAATGCCATAGCGGTTTTCTTGAAAGGGGGGGGGGGGGGTAAAGCAGGAACATTTCTAGCCTTTTTGTCACTCCAGGCAAGAAGACCTGTGTCCCCCCCCCACACACACACAGAAAAACCACCACACACTAGAATCTACACCATGTGCCGTATAGGGTGGATGCATAATACAGGGAGTCCCTGGGATACAAACAACCCGCCGATCCTGTCACATTTCATTGCACACCCCCTTCCTGCATCCCCCAGCCCATTGTGTAAATGCAGAGTATAGCGCAGCAGAAGCTGTGCTCTCACCTCTCCGCTGGAGTCCAGTGCTGTGCTTCTGCCTGTCCACTCACCTCTCACCCTAGTGCCCAGCATCTCCTACCGCATGGAGCATGATTACACGCTATATGAGGAGAGTGAGGTGCCAACACTAGAGGGAGCAGGAGACAGACAGGATGGTCGCACAGGCACAGCACTGGACTTCAGAGGGGAGGTGAGAGCACAGCTTCTTCTGCACTATACTCTGCCTTTACACACTGGACTGGGTGAGCGCAGGAGGGGGACGAGAACAGATAATGGGACAAGGGCAGAGGGAGGAACACAGGGGGACAGAAGAGGGCACAGTGGGACAGAGGGAGGCAGAGAGGGACGCACAGAGTCGGATCATCCACAAGACAACTTAGGCAGGTGCTTAGGGCCTGACGGGAGTCTAGGGGCCTGGTTTCTGCTAACCCCCAACAAATCTTGCCAAAAAAGCTAGGTGGCCATCAAGTGTGGTCCCAATGTCATTCCTTGCATAGGGCACCATTTCAATTGAATCCATCTCTGAATGCACAGTGGGGCTGAGGTGGCATAGGGGGATGAAAGGTGGCAGAAGGAGGTACAGGGGGGAAAGAGGGACACACTGAGAGGCAGAGGTGGCACAGGGGGACTGAAGGTGGCACAAACATCCATGGGGGCAAGGCTTTGTTTGGGAGGTGGGGCTTAGTTCAGGGGCAGAGCGCCCCTAGGACCAATTGCACTCCAGGCAGTGGCCTGTAATAACTATGCCTAAAAATTCCCCTGGGGCAGAGTTTCCCAATTCTACGGATTTACGGGTGGTGGACGAGCAGGTGAGTTACTGCCACTGACAACCCCCGATCTGTACAGCTCTGAGATAGAGCTTTATAAGAAACTAGCTGATTGCCCGGCGTTACCCGGGTATGTATTTGGGTGGTGTTGGCTCCACATACTTTTTCTAACCCTAACACACAATTACTCACTGACCAAGTTTGTGAGCTTTGCGGTCTTTGGTATCAATAATTTGCATTGAAATGAAAAAATCTGATTGGCTGTTTGTGGCTCCACTCCCTTTTGTGAATTTGAACCCCAGTCACCCAATGACCAACTGTACCAGGTTTGAGGCCTCTGCCATTAACAGTGCAAGAATGGCAGCAATTAAATATTCCCCTTGAAAAGCAATAGGTGAAGTTTGATTCACTTTTGTGGGCCCCACCCACTTTTCTGTATATTAATCCCAGTCCCCTAGTGACCAACTGTGCAAAGTTTAAAAACCCTACAGTGTAAGAATGGCTGCAGTTTACATTTTGCCAGTGAAATTTGTATTTGTCTCCACCCACTGATGACCCGGCGTTGCCTGTGTATGTATTTGGCTGGTGTTGGCTCCACCCACTTTCTAACCCTACCGCACAAACACTCAATGACCAAGTTTGTGAGCTTTGGGGTCCTTGGCATCAATAATTTGTATTTTCTCATGAAATGAAACAAATCAGATTGGCTGTTTGTGGCCCCTCTCCAGCATTTGAACCCCAGTCACCCAATGACCAACTGTAGCAGGTTTGAAGCATCTGCTATTAACAGTGTAAAAATGGCAGCAATTTAAATATTCCACTTGAAAATCAACAGGTGAATTTTGATTGGCTATTATAGGCTCCACCCACTTCCCTGAATATTAATCTCAGTCATCCAGTGACCATCTGGGCAAAGTTTGAGAATCCTGCCATTAACAGTGTAAGAATGGCTGCAGTTTATATTTTCCCATTGAAATTTGTTTTTGGCTTTTTGTAACCTGGACACACACTCACTCAAGGACCAAGTTTGTGAGCTTAGGGATCCTTGGCATCGATAATTTGTACTTTCCCGTAAAATGAAACAAATCTGATTTACTGTTTGTGGCTCTGTCCCTTTTTATGAATTTGAACCCCAGTGACCCAATGACCAACTGTACCAGGTCTGAGGCTTGTGCCATTAACAGTGCAAGAATGGCAGCAATTTTAATATTCTCCTTGAAAAGCGATATGTGATTTTTGATTGGCATTTTTAGGCTCCACCCACTTTCCTGAATATTAATCCCAGTCACCCAGTAACCAGCTGTGCAAAGTTTGGGAACCCTGCCATTAACAGTGAAGAAAGGCTGCAGTTTACAATTTCCCAGAAAAATCTGTTTTTGACTCCACCCAGTTTTTGTAACCTTGACACACAGTCACTACTCACTGATCAAGTTTGTGAGCTTTTGGGTTCCTGGCATCAAAATTGTGTGAATGGAAGCAGTTTATCCAGAAAAGAAATCTGATTGGCTATTTTTAACTCCGCCCCTTAACTGAATTTGAACCCCAGACACTTAACGACCGACTGTAACAGGTTTGAGGCCTCTGCCATTAACAGTGTAAGAATGGCTGCAGTTTCAATATTCCCCTTGAAAATCAATAGGTGAATTTTGATTGGCTCTTGTAGGTTCCACCTACTTTTCCGAATATTAATCCCAGTAACCCAGTGACCAACTGTGTGAAGTTTGAGAATCCTGCCATTAACAGTGTAAGAAAAGCTGCAGTTTATATTTTCCAATGTAAAAAGTTAGTTATTTTTGGTTTCGCCCACTATTTCTAACCTTGACATACAGTCACTCAATGACCAAGTTTATTAGCTGTGGGGTCCTTGGCATAAATAAGTTGCATTTTACCATTGAAATTAAACAAATCTGATTGACTGTTTTTGGCCCGCTCCCTTTCGAATTTAAACCCCAGTCTCCCAGTGACTGACTGTACCAGATTTGAGGCCTCTGTCAGAGTGTATGAATGGCAGCAATGTAAATATTCCCCTTGAAAATCAAAAGGTGAATTTTGATTGGCTGCTGTAGGCTCCACCCACTTTCCTGAATATTAGTCCCAGTCACCCAGTGGCCAACTATGTCAAGTTTGAGAACCCTGCCAATAACAGAACGGCTGAAATCAATCTAACAAATCTGATTGGCTTTGTGGCTCCACCCCTTTAGTGAATTTGGACCCCAGTCACCCAATGACTGACTGTATCAGGTTTGAGGCCTCTGCCATTAACAGTGTAAGAATGGTAGCAATGTGAAGATTTCCCTTGAAAATCAATAGGTACATTTTGATTGGCTGTTGTAGGCTCCACCCACATTTCTGAATATTCATCCCAGTCACCCAGTGGCTGATTGTGTAAAGTTTGGGAACCCTGCCATGTAAAAATGTAGTTGTTGGCACCGCCCACTTTTTCAAACCTTGACATACAGTCACTCAGTTATCAAGTTTATCAGCTTTGGGGTCCTTGGTATTGATAATTTGTATATTCCCATTGAAAAATAAACAAATATGGCTGTTTGTGGCTCCGCCCCCTTTCTGAATTTTACCTCTAATCACACAATGACTGACTGTACCAGGTTTGAGGCATCTGCTATTAACAGTATAAGAGAATGGTAGCAGCTTAAATATTCTCTTTGAAAATCAATAGGTGCATTTTTATTGGCTGTTGTAGGCTCCACCCACCTTCCAAAATCTTAATCTCATTCACCCAATGACCAACTGTGCAAAGTTTGAGAACCCTGCCAATAACACTGTAAGAATGGCTGCAGTTTATATTTTCCCAGTAAAATTTGCTTTTAGCTCCGCCCACTTTTTGTAACCTTGACCCACAGTCACTCAATGACCAAGTGTGTGAGCTTTCAGGTTCCTGGCATCAAACATGTGTGAATGGAAGCAGTTTATCCACCAAGGAAATCTGATTGGCTGTATGTGGCCCCGCCCCTTTAGTGAATTTGGACCCCAGTCACCCAATGACCGACTGTAGCAAGTTTGAAGCCTCTGCCATTAACAGTGTAAGAATAGCAGCAGTTTAAATATTCCCCTTGAAAATCAATAGGTGAATTTTGATTGGCTATTACAGGCTCCACCCACTTTCTTGAATCTTAATCACATTCACCCAGTGACCAAGTGTGCCAAGTTTGAGAACCCTGCGATTAACCCCCCTGGCGGTATGATTGCTGCGGCTGTGCGGCCGCCAGGGTTTTTTTTTAACCTTTTTTTTTTTTTAGAATGTAGCTAGCCTAGCGCTAGCTACATGCTTCCTCCCTCCCTGCGGCGTCCCCCCGTCACCTCCGATCGCCGCCGGCGCCGCTTGCCCATAAGGAAATCCCGTAAAACATTCAACTCAACTCAAAGCGTATCTGAGATGAGTACACTAAAAGATTTTATACTTACCCAGGGCTTCCAGGGCATGCGCAGAAGAGCCGACTGGCGCAACTGAAACAGATTACCGGGAGCGATACCAGGCGGACGGAGGCACTCAGGAGGACGGCGAGGAACACATCAGTGCTGGAGAAAGCCCCCAGGTGAGTATAAAATCTTTTAATTTGCCCATCTTAGGTTTCCTCTAAACAATGCACATTGCCTGGCTGTCCTGTTGATCCTCTACCTCTAATACTTTTGGCCATAGACCCTGAACAAGCATGCAGCATATGTTGTGTTTCTCCCTGCTGTCTGACTGCATTAGTTGCATGCTCATTTTAGGTGTGTGATTCAGACACTACTGTAACCAAAGAGATCAGCAGGGCTGCCAGGCAGCAGGTATTGTTTAAAAGGAGATAAACATGGCAACCTCCATATACTTTAAGGGGGCCATCAATGATACAATCTTGATTGTACAATCTTACCATTTCTATGTAATATTAGGAACTACCTAAAATATCCAGTCAAAATATATGTACTCAGTTTACCCTTGTACTACAGAGGTGGTAAGATTGCACCATCAGGATCGTGTGGGCAACGTCATCTAGTTTTCTTTGCACTGGTCATGCACCTTGAAAATGCACCAATCAGATTCCACCTTGGCAGGCTTTGATTGGCCCATTTTCAAGCAGCATACATTTTGATACAGATTTTGCATAATCCTGCATCAACTCGGAAATAATGGCATCTCATTGACCAATTCTAGTAGTGATGATGAAAATAGCTTCAGTCTTGAAAGAAATAAGTGAGCAGCTGGCGCCATCTAGAGGCTTTCTTTATATACTACAATTTACAATTTCAAACAGTTTCTTCTAAAATTCTCCTTACAGTTGAATAAGTGGCTCAAAAGCATTTGCCATGTTAGTTGTGTTTGCCTGGTTACTTACTTGGGACCACAGCCTTAAAGGGGTTCTTCCGCGAATGAGGAAAAAAATAAAAAGTGGTTTATGCATAAACTATTAAACATCCTCCTAAAATAGTGTAAAAAGTTTTTTTTTAAAAATGAATGGTTTAATCAATATAACATGTATTGTCAATAGTGACCTATGAAGGACTGAGAGGCTAATCCATTTGTTAGGGGTGTTTTTTTTTTTTACTTTCTTTTACAACCATAACTGCTGCCTACATAGTTTTCAGTGGTATAACCCACTTCTAGCAGGAATAGCGTTTATAACCCTAACTGCTGAGCTGCTGAATATGTGTTTACATTGTTGCTAGGCAACCAGAAACCGTACAGAGACTCGTTTTGTGAAAACAGTCATAAACTGCAGGGAGAATCAGTCCCATCTACACCATATGATTCTTTGTCAGATTCGATTCAGTTTGATTCGATTAATTGATTTGATTCAATCTACTGCGCCTGCGTGAGACCCCGTAGAACTACTGGGCTTGCGCAGGACACTCCTGACCACGTGAGCGTGATCGCGACCGCGTCTCACACATGCACAGTAGATGCCGACCTGGCGAGTTTTACATCTCCAACGGAGGGGGCCCTGGGACACTGGAGCTGCGGCGAGGGACACATACTGAAGACACCTATACCTAGCTACCTATACTGAAGGAACCTATACATAGCTACCTACACTGGGAGCACCTATACCTAGCTAACCTGTACTGGTGGCACCTATACCTAGCTAACCTATACTGGTGGCACCTACAGTGGTGTGAAAAACTATTTGCCCCCTTCCTGATTTCTTATTCTTTTGCATGTTTGTCACACTTAAATGTTTCTGCTCATCAAAAACCGTTAACTATTAGTCAAAGATAACATAATTGAACACAAAATGCAGTTTTAAATGATGGTTTTTATTATTTAGTGAGGAAAAAAAACTCGAAACCTACATGGCCCTGTGTGAAAAAGTGATTGCCCCCCTTGTTAAAAAATAACTTAACTGTGGTTTATCACACCTGAGTTCAATTTCTGTAGTCACCCCCAGGCTTGATTACTGCCACACCTGTTTCAATCAAGAAATCACTTAAATAGGAGCTATCTGACACAGAGAAGTAGACCAAAAGCACCTCAAAAGCTAGACATCATGCCAAGATCCAAAGAAATTCAGGAACAAATGAGAACAAAAGTACTGTAATTGAGATCTATCAGTCTGGTAAAGGTTATAAAGCCATTTCTAAAGCTTTGGGACTCCAGCGAACCACAGTGAGAGCCATTATCCACAAATGGCAAAAACATGGAACAGTGATGAACCTTCCCAGGAGTAGCTGGCCGACCAAAATTACCCCAAGAGCGCAGAGAAAACTTATCCGAGAGGCCACAAAAGACCCCAGGACAACATCTAAAGAACTGCAGGCCTCACTTGCCTCAATTAAGGTCAGTGTTCACAACTCCACCATAAGAAAGAGACTGGGCAAAAACGGCCTGCATGGCAGATATACAAGGCGCAAACCAATTTTAAGCAAAAAGAACATTAAGGCTCGTCTCAATTTTGCTAAAAAAACATCTCAATGATTGCCAAGACTTGTGGGAAAATACCTTGTGGACCGCCGAGACAAAAGTTGAACTTTTTGCAAGGTGCGTGTCCTGTTAAATCTGTCGTAGAAGTAACACAGCATTTCAGCAAAAGAACATCATACCAACAGTAAAATATGGTGGTGGTAGTGTGATGGTCTGGGGTTGTTTTGCTGCTTCAGGACCTGGAAGGCTTGCTGTGATAGATGGAACCATGAATTCTACTGTCTACCAAAAAATCCTGAAGGAGAATGTCCGGCCATCTGTTCGTCAACTCAAGCTGAAGCGATCTTGGGTGCTGCAGCAGGACAATGACCCAAAAGACACCAGCAAATCCACCTCTGAATGGCTGAAGAAAAACAAAATGAAGACTTTGGAGTGGCCTAGTCAAAGCCCTGACCTGAATCCATTTGAGATGTTGTGGCATGACCTTAAAAAGGCGGTTCATGCTAGAAAACCCTCAAATAAAGCTGAATTACAACAATTCTGCAAAGATGAGTGGGCCAAAATTCCTCCAGAGCGCTGTAAAAGACTTGTTGCAAGTTATCGCAAACGCTTGATTGCAGTTATTGCTGCTAAGGGTGGCCCAACCAGTTATTAGGTTCAGGGGGCAATTTCTTTTTCCCACAGGGCCATGTAGGTTTTGAGTTTTTTTTCTCACTAAATAATAAAAACCATCATTTAAAACTGCATTTTGTGTTCAATTATGTTATCTTTAACTAATGGTTAACGGTTTTTGATGAGCAGAAACATTTAAGTGTGACAAACATGCAAAAGAATAAGAAATCAAGAAGGGGGCAAATAGTTTTTCACACCACTGTATATCTAGCTAACCTATACTGGTGGCACATATACCTAGCTACCCTATACAGGTGGCACCTATATCTAGCTAACCTATACTGGTGGCACATATACCTAGCTACCCTATACAGGTGGCACCTATATCTAGCTAACCTATACTGGTGGCACATATACCTAGCTACCCCATACAGGTGGCACCTATATCTAGCTAACCTATACTGGTGGCACATATACCTAGCTACCCTATACAGGTGGCACTTATATCTAGCTAACCTATACTGGTGGCACATATACCTAGCTACCCTTTACAGGTGGCACCTATATCTAGCTAACCTATACTGGTGGCACCTATACCTAGCTACCTATACTGGTGGCACCTATACTTAGCTACCTATACTGGCGGCACCTGTACCTAGCTAACCTATACTGGCGGCACCTATGCCTGCCTAACCTATACTGGCGGCACCTATACCTAGCTACCCTATACAGGTGGCACCTATATCTAGCTAACCTATACTGGTGGCACCTATACCTAGCTAACCTATACTGGTGGCACCTATACCTAGCTACCTATACTGGTGGCACTTATACCTAGCTAACCTATACTGGCGGCACCTATGCCTGCCTAACCTATACTGGTGGCACATATACCTAGCTACCCTATACAGGTGGCACCTATATCTAGCTAACCTATACTGGTGGCACCTATACCTAGCTAACCTATACTGGTGGCACCTATACCTAGCTACCTATACTGGCGGCACCTATACCTAGCTAACCTATACTGGCGGCACCTATGCCTGCCTAACCTATACTGGTGGCACATATATACATAGCAACCCTATACTGGCGGCACCTATACCTAGCTAACCTATACTGGTGGCACATTTACCTAGCTACCCTATACTGGCGGCACCAATACCTAGCTAACCTATACTGGTGGCACCTATACCTAGCTACCCTATACTGGCGGCACCTATACTTAGCTAACCTATACTGGAGGCACATATACCTAGCTATCCTATACTGGCGGCACCTATACCTAGCTACCCTATACAGGTGGCACCTATACCTAGCTAACCTATACTGGTGGCACCTATACCTAGCTACCTATACTGGCGGCACCTATACCTAGCTAACCTATACTGGTGGCACATATCCCTAGCTAACCTATACTGGTGGCACCTATACCTAGCTAACCTATACTGATGGCACATATACCTACCTAACCTATACTGATGGCACCTATACCTAGCTAACCTATACAGGTGGCACCTATACCTAGCTAACCTATACTGATGGCACATATACCTACCTAACCTATACTGATGGCACCTATACCTAGCTAACCTATACTGGTGGCACATATACCTAGCTACCCTATACTGGCGGCACCTATATCTAGCTAACCTATACTGGTGGCACCTATACCTAGCTACCTATACTTGCGGCACCGATACCTAGCTAACCTATACTGGTGGCACATATACCTAGCTACCCTATACAGGTGGCACCAATACCTAGCTAACCTATACTGGTGGCACATATACCTTGCTACCCTTTACAGGGGGCACCTATTTGTAGCTAACCTATACTGTGGCACCTATACCTAGCTACCCTATACTGGCGGCACCTATACCTAGCTAACCTATACTGGTGGCACATATACCTAGCTACCTATACTGGCGGCACCTATACCTAGCTAACCTACACGGGTGGCACATATACCTACATACCCTATACTGGCGGCACCTATACCTAGCTAACCTATACTGGAGGCACATATACCTAGCTAACCTATACTGGTGGCACCTATACCTAGCTAACCTATACTGGTGGCACCTATACCTAGCTAACCTATACTGGAGGCACATTTACCTAGCTACCCTATACAGGCGGCACCTATATCTAGTTAATCTATACTGGGGGCACCTATACCTAGCTACCTATACTGGTGGCACCGATACCTAGCTAACCTATACTGGAGGCACATATACCTAGCTAACCTATACTGGTGGCACATTTACCTAGCTAACCTATACAGGCGGCACCTATATCTAGCTAACCTATACTGGGGGTACCTATAACTAGCTACCTATACTGGCGGCACCTATACCTAGCTAACCTATACTGGAGGCACATATACCTAGCTAACCTATACTGGAGGCACATATACCTAGCTAACCTATACTGGAGGCACATATACCTAGCTAACCTATACTGGTGGCACATATACCTAGCTAACCTATACTGGTGGCACCGATACCTAGCTAACCTATACTGGTTGCACATATATCTAGCTACCCTATACTGGGGGCACATATACCTAGCTAACCTATGCTGGGGGCACCTATACCTAGCTAAACTATACTGGTTGCACATATACCTAGCTACCCTATACAGGTGGCACCTATACCTAGCTACCCTATACTGGCGGCACCTATACCTAGTTACCCTATACTGGTTGCACATATACCTAGCTAAACTATACTGGTTGCACATATACCTAGCTACCCTATACAGGTTGCACATATACCTAGCTACCCTATACTGGGGGCACATATACCTAGCTAACCTATACTGGTTGCACATATACCTAGCTAAACTATACTGGTTGCACATATACCTAGCTACCCTATACAGGGGGCACCTATACCTAGCTAACCTATACTGGCGGCACCTATGCCTGCCTAACCTATACTGGTGGCACATATACCTAGCTACCCTATACTGGCGGCACCTATACCTAGCTAACCACCTAAAGCTAGCTACTTATACTGGAGGCATCTACCGCTGGCTACCTATACTGGGGCACTTATGCTTGGCTAGCCTATACTAGGGGCATCTATAGCTAGCTACCCATACTGGGGGGACACCTACAGCTGGCTACCTATACTGGGGCATTTATGCTTGGCTAGCCTATACTAGGGGCATCTATAGTTAGCTACCCATACTGGGGGGGACACCTACAGCTGGCTACCTATACTGGGGGCGTAGCATGGGTTTGCGTGCCCACAGGGGGGGGGGGGGGTGGACAATTTTTACACCCTCTCCCTGGGTGCAATTTAGCCTAGAAACTGACCTGATCACTAGTTTTCAGTGAGAGTTTCCCTCTATTTGCACTGGCTGCCAGCCATTGTCTAGTTTATTCAGGAGCAGGGATGGTTTGAGATAAAATGTCTCCCGGGCCTAAAAAACATGGGTCCCCTTCCATTCTTATAATGTACTGATAATAGCATAGCTCCCAACTGTCCCTCTTTCGGAGGGACAGTCCCTTTTTGGGAGCTCTGTTCCTCTTTCCTCCTTATTTGTCCCTCTTTCAGGACTTTGTCCCTCTTTCTATGTAAATATATATATTTCTCTACTAAAAAAATGTGTTTGATTGACTCTAACCCTTATTCCCATCCTTTAAATTGAAATATTACTAATTTTAAAATGTTAACATGAAGGAAAATGAACCAGGATAGAAAGGACCAGTGTGGTTTGATTATAAAACAAAATATTTTTCTATTAAAATATTTATGGTATGCGTGACTAAGGGTGGGACGGGGGCGTGATCAGGGGTGTGGCAGGGGTGTGGCTTAAATGTCCCTCTTTCTCATCTCAAAAAGTTGGGCGGTATGATAATAGTAAACTTATGACCTCTACAGTCCCTGACTCGAGGGGCCCCAAAGGCTCGCTGTTGCCCTGGGCCATTGCCTGGTTTGACCCAATGGAAGCTCCGTGCTGCTAAGGAGGTATCTGGCCCTATAAATCTATGAAGACTTTTTGCAGCCACGTTTATCTGGGAAACAACTGGATTACAAGCGGAATTGTAACAAAGCAATAACTGAGCACATGCTGCCTCCTAGAGGCCGTTTTATGTACTGTTAACCTGTTAGATACTGTCATCTGAGTAGCAGATTTGTGTAAAAATTCCTTTAAAGGATAGATAGATAGATAGATAGATAGATAGTCTCACTGAGACTAAAGGTAGCCATACACTGGTCGATTTGCCATTAGATCGACCAGCTGACAGATCCCTATCTGATCGAATCTAATCAGAGAGGGATCGCATGGCTGCCTTTACTGCAAACAGTAGTAGTACTAGTAGAAACAAGAAAGCACAAGGACACCGGGAGCCCGATATCGAGTATTATCGTTGCGTAATTTGGTCTATTGTAGTGAAAATATACTCACAATTCTGGGTTGCTTATCTGGCAACCACCATCAGCGCATGTGGAGAAGTACCGTCTCCACTCGGCCTTGTCGGTCGCCGTTCCCGGAAAAAAATACCACTATAAACTATAATGATATAACCCCACGTTGTGGGGTATTAATACGTACAAAATACTGTGGGAGGCGCCCTTATGACTCAGGGTATACAGCACAACATAGATATATTAAAGGTAAGCGTAAAACGTCTTACCTGGTGCAAAGACTCACACACAAAGGTAGTAGAATTCAAATTTATTTATCGCACTAAGGACAACGCGTTTCGCGACCACAAGTCGCTTCTTCAGGTCAAGTAGCGTGCTTTAGGAGAAACAAGAACATGATGGCGCTCAGACTAAAACATCTTGTTTCATATGAATTAAAACAGTGTAATAACAATAGAATGACATAAAAGAACATTAGTCCTAGTCTGGGGCATATGCATATTAGGGGCATATGCGCCCATTAGGCAAGTATAAACATCAATCACATACCGGCAGTCAATATGACTTCAATGTGCATCTCTCATATAAAAATCCTAGGTACAATCCAAGCACATAGAGAGATCTGAATTGTAACTTCTATGCAAATTAGTTAACAATATTAAACTCATAGTATATGGGATTATCTTAGCCCCCTAAAAAGCGCCTGATACCCAGTTAGTCAAGAATAAATTCTATAAAATTCACATAAATAAAAGCGTGTATACAACATACATGAAAAATATATACATAGGCACAACATGTATGTGCAAATAAGACAGCATCTAAAAACATCTATTGGCAATCGTTTACCCTGTATTCATATATATCTCTCCCTAGCTCAGTTTAAGACGGAAATCAGGTGGGTGTGGGGGGAATAAAAAACATGTAGTTAGAACGGGGTACCATAACGGAAGGAAGCTCCCATGTTATAAGCAGCAGCTAGAGTTATGAAGGATACAGGCACTTGGATGGTATAATGTGCCCTGGTCTGAGGTGCCACCTTTAGTTAGGGACCTAGGGTGCATAAAAACGGTCAGAATCACAAGTAGTTAGAACGGGGTAACATAACGGGAGAGGCTCCCACGTTATAAGCAGCAGCTGATGTTATGAAGGATACAGGCAAGTGGGCAAGTAACATAACGGGAGGAGGCTCTCACATTATAAGCAGCAGCTGGTGTTAAGAAGGATACAGGCAGGTGGGTGGTATAGTGTGCCCTGGTCTGAGGTGCCACTTTTGGTTGGGGACCTAAGGGTGCATAAAAACGGTAAGCCATCGATCTTACTCTGAGTGTGGGGGTCGGGAGTGGGGGCGGATATGTGTGGCCAAGGTGCGGCTTACCTGGAGGTCAGGAATGCTCAGCTTGGGCGCCATGCGCGCGGACTGTTGCACGACAGCTTTAAAGCTGCCTATCCGCGGTCAATGCGCCCGTGTTGGCGGAAGTTCGGAGCTCTCGTGACGTCACATCCGGTTAGGTTGTGCGTCATCTCCTGAAGAGTATCTGGGTAGCAGCCATCTTGCGTGTGGCTGTCAGGCCGCGGTGGCCATGTTGGTGTGGGCGGTTCACAGTGCCTGTATCCTTCATAACTCTAGCTGCTGCTTATAACATGGGAGCTTCCTTCCGTTATGGTACCCCGTTCTAACTACATGTTTTTTATTCCCCCCACACCCACCTGATTTCCGTCTTAAACTGAGCTAGGGAGAGATATATATGAATACAGGGTAAACGATTGCCAATAGATGTTTTTAGATGCTGTCTTATTTGCACATACATGTTGTGCCTATGTATATATTTTTCATGTATGTTGTATACACGCTTTTATTTATGTGAATTTTATAGAATTTATTCTTGACTAACTGGGTATCAGGCGCTTTTTAGGGGGCTAAGATAATCCCATATACTATGAGTTTAATATTGTTAACTAATTTGCATAGAAGTTACAATTCAGATCTCTCTATGTGCTTGGATTGTACCTAGGATTTTTATATGAGAGATGCACATTGAAGTCATATTGACTGCCGGTATGTGATTGATGTTTATACTTGCCTAATGGGCGCATATGCCCCTAATATGCATATGCCCCAGACTAGGACTAATGTTCTTTTATGTCATTCTATTGTTATTACACTGTTTTAATTCATATGAAACAAGATGTTTTAGTCTGAGCGCCATCATGTTCTTGTTTCTCCTAAAGCACGCTACTTGACCTGAAGAAGCGACTTGTGGTCGCGAAACGCGTTGTCCTTAGTGCGATAAATAAATTTGAATTCTACTACCTTTGTGTGTGAGTCTTTGCACCAGGTAAGACGTTTTAAGCTTACCTTTAATATATCTATGTTGTGCTGTATACCCTGAGTCATAAGGGCGCCTCCCACAGTATTTTGTACGTTTACTGCAAACAGATTGTGAATCGATGTCAGCCTGAAACCGATCACAATCTGTGGAGCCGCCGCTGCCGCCTGCCCCCCCACCGTATATATTACCTGACGCTGGCTCCCGGGCATCTTCTCCACGCTGCACCCGCTCCATCCCGGCGCTTCCTGTGTCACTCCGTGACCAGGAAGTTCAAATAGAGCGCCCTCTATTTGAACTTCCTGGTCACTGCAGTGACAGGAAGCGCCGGGATGGAGCGGGTGCAGCGCGGAGAAGATGCGGAGAAGACACCCGGGAGCCAGCGTCAGGTAATGTATACCTGATCGGATCGGCCGCCGCTAGCGACGCGCTCCCTACCCGCGGGCGATCGAGGGTAATTTCCCGCATGGCGCGATCGAAGGACCGATCCAATTTTGGGAGGAAATCGGATCGGCGGGTGCGTTTAGCGCGAACGATTGGCAGCAGATTCGATCCCAGGATCGAATCTGCTGTCGAAACGGCCGCGAATCGGGCCAGTGTATGGCCACCTTTAGCCTAGGCTGTTTATTATGCAGAATCCAACATCCCTCCCCTCCCCCCGAACATTCTGGGAGAACAGAAATCGTATTTATTGGCTTTAGAACTCTCAGTAAACAAACATTCCGTAGCCCCACCCTCCTACTGATGCTTAGCCTAGGCTGTTTAGCTATGCGGAATTCTCCTCCCAGAGCATTCTGGAGGCATTATTTTCACTGGCTTTGGAATCCTCAGAAACAAATATTTTGCAGAGCTGCACCTGACAGAGGAAAGATTTTACAATGGGCAAACAGTGACTAGAGAGAGGGCGCTTGCACGTGTGCGCAGTATGGAGAGGCCCGTGTTCGGAGCACTTGGGCTCCTGAAGACTTCTGAAGCCTCCCTTCAGCAGCAGAGAGCAGTATTTGACCAAATTGGTTGAATACTGAAATAGGGGGATCCTGCGCTGGAACGGTGACCGGAAGAGGAGAGGGAAGGCTCTATAGGACTCAGAGCCTTCCCCTCCTTAGGAAAGTATCTGGCTTAATTTTTTACATATCAGTTCCCAGTCACTTTAATAACGATAATAAAACAGCAGAAAATCTTACCGATATTTTACTACATCTTAACCTAACCCTACTCTCACACAGAACCCTCTGCTACTGATGCCTAACCACAACTCCCCCTGGCGGTGCCTAACCCTAACCCCCCCCCACACACACACACACTTGCGGTGCCTAACCCTAAGACCCCTGGTGGTGCCTAACCTTAACCCCCCCCCCCACACACACACACACACACACACACACACACACGCACTTGTGGTGCCTAACCCTAAGACCCCCTGGTGGTGCCTAACCCTAAGACCCCCTGGTGGTGCCTAACCCTAAGATCCCCCCTGGTGGTGCCTAACCCTAAGATCCCCCCTGGTGGTGCCTAACCCTAAGATCCCCCCTGGTGGTGCCTAACCCTAAGATCCCCCCTGGTGGTGCCTACTGCCTAACCCTAAATATTCCCCCTTGCACAAACACCCTTACAAACGTATAAACGATAAAATATTTGACGTACAATTTGTACATACAGACAAAATAGTATTACAAAAACGATAAAGTTGCAAGTTTCAAAGCAATAATATATTTCAAAAACGTTAATGTTCTAATGTTGAAAACGATATTAATCGGGCGCCCAAATTTTTGCTTTGGGCACCATATTAACGATATTTGCATTAGCGCTTATGTGGCACGCAAATTGTCCGTAAGCCGCGGGCGGCCAAATTTCCTGCTACCGTCCAGCGTCACTATATGAAACTGACACATCAATAAATGGGGGTAATTTTCAGCCAAACAAAAAAAAAAAAACTTAAAAAAAACCAAACAAACATTGCAATGGCTCTACTTCTTGTGGTCATGGTGATTCCTGAAGCCCCTCCTCCGCACAAATACAAGGTTCAGTAATGGAACCTCTCTTGGGTAAAGCTCTCATTCTTGGGAATGGACGCTGCCTCTAATGCTATCGCACCATCCCTCCAGATGTGTGGGCTGTATATATAGAAAGTATATCCCATCGCTCAGTCTCGTGCCAGTCAGCCTGGGGGGAGATAGATTGTGCTTCTTAGAGAAAACAAAATCAAGCTGAACGCAAACCCGAACTGAACATAAACTTATGAGTGGTAAACAGAACTATCCTGCAGTCTCATAGTCTTCTTTTCAGTTTAACCAGCCTGGCGGTATGGACGAGCTCAGCTCGTCCATCACCACCGGAGGCTGCCGCTCAGGCCCTGCTGGGCCGATTTGCATGAAATAAAGAGCAGCACACGCAGCCGGCACTTTGCCAGCCGCGTGTGCTGCCTGATCGCCGCCGCTCTGCGGCGATCCGCCGCGAGCAGCGGCGAAAAAGGGTCCCCCCAGCCGCCTGAGCCCAGCGTAGCCGGAACAAAAAGTTCCGGCCAGTGCTAAGGGCTGGATCGGAGGCGGCTGACGTCAGGACGTCGGCTGACGTCGATGACGTCACTCCGCTCGTCGCTATGGCGACGATCTAAGCAAAACAAGGAAGGCCGCTCATTGCGGCCTTCCTTGTTTATTCTGGGCGCCGGAGGCGATCGGAAGAACGCCTCCGGAGCGCCCTCTAGTGGGCTTTCATGCAGCCAACTTTCAGTTGGCTGCATAAAATAGTTTTTTTTTTATTAAAAAAAAACCCTCCCGCAGCCTCCCTGGCGATCTTATCAGAACGCCAGGGTGGTTAAAGCCCCATTCACACTTGCAAAACGCAAAACGCTAACGCTTTTTTCGAGTGTTTTGCTCAGCCGATTTTTGGCGATTAACGCGAAAAGAAATCGCCATTCACACTTGGTGATTTTTTCGTGTTTAGCGCTTCTATACCACTAAACACGATCGCCTGAAAATGGTGCAGGCTACATGTTAACATTCGGCGATTTGCGTTAATCGCCGGATATTAGCACAAATTGCCAAAGTGAGAACGGCCCATAGGGTATTATTGCACTAGCACTTTAAAAAGCACTAGCGCTTGAGCGTTTTGCCTAAATCACCGGCAAAACGCTCTAGTGTGAATGGGCCCTAAGGGCTGAATCTCTCATACTGAATTCTAAAGAGCAGAAGGGCTGGCACTGCCATAGAGGCAACAAGGGTAATTGCCCTAGGGCCCCAAACTGGCTGCCCAACTGGTCTCCCTTCAACTTAGCTCCCTGGGGCTCCTGCCGAGTCTTTAGCAGAGTACTGCCTCACCTGTGCTGACGGGCGCACTCCTGACAGTCCATGGCTCCGTGCACTACTGTCTTCATCCTGCAGGGGGTGCCTGTCCTCCGTGAACCAGCGCATGTTATTACGTAATAACATGCCGCAGGTCGCTGAGAAGATGCAGCCAGCATTTGAAGACGACGGGGACTCGCAGTGTTGTAGGGATCACCATAGCAGTCATAGCGGCTGCTATAGGGCCCGTAGCCAAGGGGGGCCCAGGGGCAATTGCTGGCAGCAATAATGGGGTCCAATATTTTATCAGCGTTTGCCCATTGTAAAATCTTTCCTCTCCCTGATTTACATTCTGAAATGTATCACCGGTGGTGACATCTTTAGTCCCGCCAGGTGATCTGTATGGAATGTTCGTTACTGAGAGTTCTATGCACAGAGGGAGATATTGCTTACTTGGCAGTTGGAAAAAGTCGTTATTTCCCACAATGCAACAAGGGTCCCAGACAGCAAACGTTCAGGACCTTGGTCATGACGTCACACTGTGGGAGAGGTTTCACCACAATATCAGCCATACAGATCCCTTGATGATCTATTCTATAAAAAGTTAAGATTTCTCCTGGGAAAGGGGGTATCAGCTACTGATTGAAATGAAGTTAAATTCTGGGTTAAAGTTCCTCTTAAAGGGAACCTTAACTGAGAGGGATATGGATGTTTCCTTTTTATCAATACCAGTCGCCTGGCAGTCAGAGCACCTGATCTGCTGCATGCTTGTTCAGGGGCTGTGGCTAAAAGTATTAGAGACACAGGATCAGCAGGAGAGTCCGGCAACTGGTATTATTTTAAAAGGAAAATCCACATCCTTCTCAGCTTAGGTTCCCTTTAACCACTTGCCGACCGCCCACTACCTATGGGCGGCGGCAAAGTGGCACCCCCAGGACCGCGTAACGCCGTAGCTCCTGGGGGACTGAATTGCCGGGGATCGCACGTGCATTCGCCGGCATTAGGCTCCTCCCACCCGAGACGTCAACCCGTCGGCCAATTAGCAGCGCCGGCGGGTTGTTAACCCCCGATCTGCCGCACTGAAAGCGTATAATACGCTTTGTAATGTATACAAAGCGTATTATACAGGTTGCCTCCTGCCTTTGTGGTCCCAGTGATCGAGGGACCACCAGGGCAGGAGGCAGGGCCGGATTTCTGGCAAGGCCACATAGGCCATGGCCTAGGGCACCAGAAATTTAGGGGCGGCTCAGTGAGGGACAGTAAAGCTGTTCCATGCAGCCATCCCTATCTACAAGGACAGCTTTAACCTTTAAACTCTCTGTCCTGTACTTATGTCATCCCTGCAAGACCTGTAAGCTCTATCCTGCAGGTACTCTTCAGCCTAACTCACATGGTTGCACAATGGGTCCATCATTAATGAGATGGCAAGCATAACGTAAAAGTTCTTAAGGAAAATATAACTTATAATTGATATGCGTATTACTGAAATAGTTATTGTCTGTGACATCCAATGATGTAAGTAGAATTCTCATTGGGGCACACGGAGATAACAACCATACAGACGGTATAATTGGCCTTGGGCGGTAAAAAGTACAAATCCGGCCCTGGCAGGAGGCAGCCCCCCTAGTAAGCACAAAATCACACTGATCCTGCCCCCTGATCGCCCACAGCACCCCTCAGACCCCCCCTAATCACCCCCTCAGACCACTGTTTGTACACAATCACCCCCTAATCACCCATCAATCACTCCCTGTCACTATCTGTCAACGCTATTTTTTAGATTAGGTCCTAAACTGCCCCCTGGGGGCTCCTGATCATTCCCCCCCCCCCCCCCCCACACACACACACACACCCTCAGATCCTCCCCAGACCCCCCCCCCCCCCCGTGTACTGTATACATCTATTCTCCCCTGTAATCACCCACTGATATCACCTGTCAATCACCCATCAATCACCCCCTGTCACTGACACTCATCAGATCAAACCCTAACCTGCCCCTTGCAGGCACCTGATCACCCGCCCACACCCTCAGATCGCCCGCAAACCCGCCCTCAGATCACCTCCCAAGTGCATTTTTTACATCTGTTCTCCCCTCTAATCACCCACTGATCACCCATCAATCACCCCCTGTCACCACCTGTCACTGCTACCCATCAGATCAGACCCTAATCTGCCCCTTGCAGGCACCCAATCACCCGCCCACACCCTTAGATCACCCTCAGACCCTCTCTGATTAACTCGCCAGTGCATCATTTACATCTGTTTTCCCCTGTAATCACCTACTGATCACCCATCAATCACCCATCAATCACCCCCTGTCACCACCTGTCACTGCTACCCATCAGATCAGACCCTCATCTGCCCCTTGCGGGCACCCAATCACCCACCCACACCCTCAGATCGCCCTCAGCCCCCCCCCCCCCCCGATCACCTCGCCAGTGCATTGCTTGCATCTATTCTCCCCTCTAATCACACCCTGATCACCTATCAATCACCCCGTCACCCCCTGTCACCACCTCTCACTGCTACCCATCAGATCAGACCCTAATCTGCCCCTTGCTGGCACCCAATCACCCGCCCATGCTCTCAGATCGCCCTCAGCCCCCCTCCGATCACCTCGCCAGTGCATTGCTTGCATCTATTCTCCCCTCTAATCACCCCCTGAGACACCAATCAATCACCTCCTGTCACCACCTGTCACCCCCTAGCACTCCTATCCATCAGGTCAGGCCCTAATCTGCCCCCTGCGGGCTTCTAAACACCCAGCCAAACCCTCACCCGCCCCACCGCAGTGACAGAATTTTTTTTTTCTGATCACTGCTGGTCTCTACGACTTAATTGTGGCTGAGACCAACCGTTATGCCACACAATACCCAACTGCCAATCCAAGAAGCTACCATGCCCAGCCTTTTCGGTGGAAACCACTCCAAGTTTCCGAATGTAACATTTTTTGGGACCTTCTCCTTAACATGGGTCTAGTAAAAAATAATGTATTGTGGTCTTATTGGTCTACGCACCCAATACATCACATGCCCATGTTATCTGCTGCCATATCCAGGTCACGATTTGAGAACATCCTGCGCTTCCTGCACTTCAGGCCCAATACAACCTGTCATCTAAGAGGCCACCCTGCTTATGACCGGTTCCACAAAATGTGGCCCCTCATAGTCCACCTGTCATCAAAATTTGCAGATGCTTATACCCCTGAACAGTCATTTTGAGGCATTTGGTTTCCAGACTAATCCTCACGGTTTGGGGCCCCTAAAATGCCAGGGCAGTATAAGAACCCCACAAGTGACCCCATTTTAGAAAGAAGACACCCCAAGGTATTCCATTAGGTGTATGATGAGTTCATAGAAGAATTTATTTTTTGTCACAAGTAAGTGGAAAATGACACTTTGTGGAAAAAAAACAATAAAAATCAATTTCCGCTAACTTGTGACAAAAAATAAAACCTTCTATGAACTCACCATACTCCTAACGGAATACCTTGGGGTGTCTTCTTTCTAAAATGGGGTCACTTGTGAGGTTCCTAAACTGCCCTAGCATTTTAGGGGCCCTAAACCGTGAGGAGTAGTCTGGAAAACAAATGCTTCAAAATGATCTGTGAAATCCTAAAGGTACTCATAGGACTTTGGGCCCCTTAGCGCATCTCGGCTGCAAAAAAGTGTCACATGTGGTATCCCCGTACTCAGGAGAAGTAGTATAATGTGTTTTGGGGTGTATTTTTACACATACCTATGCGAGTACATTTGAAATCGGCGCAGGATACAGCGGTATATGGCTGATCCTGCTTCTGCACAAGTCCGGGCGGTTTTAATTACTATTCCCCCTCCAGGCCGACATGGATAGTGGGGGAATGAAATAATTCAGCTTCCAGCGATTGCTGGAAGCCAAATTATTGTGTTTTTTAAGCAACTTCGGCTCCGTTTTCTGACGGAGCCGACGTTACTCACTGAGCGCCGCTATAGACTGATTCCCATTACAGTCTATGGTGGCGCTCCAATCTAGCAGCGCTGAAAAGCACTGCTCCGACCTATGCTGGGTGGGAGAAATCTCTCTGTAAATGGACAATTGTGTGTAAAAAAATAAAAAAATTGTCATTTACAGAGATATTTCTCCCACCCAGCATGGGAATGTGTAAAAATACACCCCAAAACAAATTATACTATTTCTCCTGAGTACGGCGATACCACATGATTGGCACTTTTTTGCAGCCTAGGTGCGCAAAGTCCTATGAGCACCTGTCACGGACGGTTGCAGGGCCGCAGGCGCGTCCTGTAACCGCCCGTGAAGAAAGGCGATCGCACTCGATTCTCTGCATCGATTGCGTTTCAAATCGATACAATCTGGGTTGAGTGTGTAGGGGCAGCTGAAGTCTTTTTTTTTAGCAGAGAGATAGCACCAGCCCAACTGCTGGATGGCTCTTTTGATGTGCTAATGAGCCTGGGCCCAGAGAGTCCCTGGCTTCAAGCTGTGCTGATGGCCCATCCATCAGGTATAGACCATGACAGAAGCAATCTAGTTGGGAGAAAAGCCAGACCCTCCGGCTCCCTCCCAGCAGGGGAGCTGACACCTAGCTAGCTGCCCCAAACTTCAAAGAGCCTTTGCCTGGGAATGACCTGCTATCAATCCCAGGGGTATCTCATATTCCATAAACTGCTATATGTATCATATTTTCTGTGTTGCCAGGCTGGCAGACCCTCCAAACTAACAGAGCATGCTTGGCCCTATCTGGCGCTGGTTCTGAAGAAATTTCAGACCATTCTGAGGGAAAGACTGCCAGTTAGGCAGTTCGAAAGTGCCCTGCTGATACCACAAGGGTCCCACCCCTCATGTTTGGTATCAGGCTGCTGGGTACATCGAGGCAGACCTGAAAATATTAGTAAATCTGCCCTGACCTGTACGGTTCTGTGAGATAGAGCCCATATATGGTTAAGGTATGATTTCTGGTTCCCAGGACAAGGGGAGGACTCATCTCATGTTCTAAGGGGGTGTGTGGGCCCGCCCTCACTCCCTCCTACTGAATCAGGGGCATAAGAATGGCAGAGGACCCAAACTCAGTGTCCTCCACCCTGAAACATCTTGAACTCATCTGTGCCAGCTTGAGGATATGCTGGCATCCACCTGGTCTGAACTCTGACCTTTGATTGAAACCCAGAACTCTGATTTTTCCCACAAAAAGGACATCTTTCCAGGAACTAAGTATTTTTCTCCCTTCTTTTATTTTTTATACTGGCTATTACTGTTTTAATACTTGTTGATTTTAATAATTGTCTGTATATATTAATTATTTATATTGCGTGAATAAACGACTTTCTCCAAGTCATTCACTGTCCGCTACCCTGCTTATCAGCACACACAGAACTGATCCCGGGTCTCTGAAGATACGCTACTGTTTGTTTGTTGTTGGCTAGACAGAATACCGTGTGTTTAACTGTTCTATTCGCAGGACTAGTCAGTCAGTAAATCGGGTCCACTGGCCCATACCAGTGGTGGTGGCAGATACCGTGGAATCGTGTGTATGTTGTAATTACCCGTGTCTCACAGGCTCCCTTCTGGGTTGTCTGCGGCTAATTCTTAACGGTTCCTGCGCATTGACTGTGACCAGAGTTCGCACGATCTGTGCGCTGGCACCGTTTAGAAGGCTAAGTGCGGTCAGACCACTAGGGCTCCTGTGACAGTGGTGGCAGCGGTGGGATCTGTGTTGTGCTGAAAGTATCTAAGATAGCGCTAGCGCTATCAAGAAACAAACTAATTCGTTGGTGTAGCTGGAAGGCAATATATTTTTTATATATACAGAGAGACTGTGTAGCCAGTACCCCTCCCCAAAAGTTTTATTTTATTTGGCGTGGAAATGTCCGGGAACTACAAGAAAATGTGCCTGGCGGACCTGCAAAATCTTTGCCAAGAGAAAGGCATTGATGTCGGCCGCAAGAAACAAGGGGACCTGGTAACGGAATTGTTTCAATGGGATACCCAGCAACTGCGGGAGCCGGGAGTGTCCGCTGAAGTGGATACCAGCCCATCTGACAATCGAGGGGAACCAGAGACTGAGACTCCTGACCGTACAGAGGTTGTGCATCCTGAGGGCCCTGCATCAACAGTTACGCAGGAGAATGTCAGTGTGGACCCCAATCCCAGAGTTTCTGAAGGTTCTCGCCTGGAACCGGCCAGTACTGGACTGTCCGTTGGTACTGACCCGGTAATGCAGCAGGCATTACGAAAGCTGATGGAGACTGACCTGGAAAAGTACATGCAGTACATGGAAGCCCGTGAGGAGCGGGAACGCCAATCTGCAGAACGCAAGGCTGCTGCAGAACGCCACGCGGAGAGGGATGCCGCTGAGCGAGAACGGGAGCGCCAACGACAGCATGAGCTAAACATGGCAAAAGTGCAACAGGCCAGCCGGAGTTCACCGCCCAGCCTCCCTGCTGAAGGAGCTGCACCACCCGTAAGTGCAAAATTTAAATTTGCTAATATTGAAAAAGACACAGACATTGACTTGTTTTTGCGGTCTTTTGAAAAAGCATGCCGTCAGTATCGTCTGTCCCAAGACCAGTGGGCCAGACATCTGACACCTTTGCTGCGCTACAAAGCGCTTGATGCCTTCGCAGAATTGCGTGCGGAGAAGGATAATGATTATGCTGCTATAAAAGACGCTATCATTACTAAGTACCAGCTGACGCCTATCGGAAAAAGTTCAGGGCCTGGCAGAAAAAGTCTTCTGATTCGTACCGAGATGTGGTCAGCAGCTTGCTCACCACACTCCGCCAGTGGACTCTAGGCCTCACCAAAGGGTCTTATGATGTCCTGGAGGACTTGATAGTCCTGGAACAATTTCTGAACATTTGCCCTGCTGATGTACGCCAGTTTGTGCTAGAACGCAGGCCGGCTTCAGCCACTGTCGCTGCAGACCTTGCTGAGACTTTTGCAACTACCCGGGTGGCTGATACCCGCAGAACTGTCCCATCCAGCTGGAGAGGAGGTCAGCCCAATACCTCGGCAGACTCTCCTGCCCCTGTGAGCCATCAGCCACAGAGGCCACCCAGCACAGCTTCTGCACCCAGGGCTGCAGCCCCTGTAAAGGTCACCTGTCACTACTGCCGCCAGCCCGGACACATGAAATTCGACTGTCCGGAGCGGAGACAGACACCACCAGCACCTGGATCATCTGTATCCCCTGTACCTCACCCACAGCAGAGGCAACCCGCCAGCGAACCACAGCCTGGATCATCAGATTTTGTCCTGTTTGCCCGCGGAAAGGAAATCCGCGACCGAACCGACCAGCAGCAACTTGTTAGAGTGAACGACAAAGTTGTCACCGGATTCCGGGACACCGGAGCTGACATCACGTTAGTTCACTCACACCTTGTGCCAAAGGAGAGCATCAGCTCCAGCCGATCCCTTGCCCTTACTGGAGTAGAGGGCACCCTTTTTCACATAGCCCACGCGAGAGTGAAGCTGGATTGGGGAGGAGGGGTCCAAGAAAGGGTTGTTGGGGTTATGAAGGATCTCCCAGTCCCTGTGTTGCTGGGGACTGATTTGGGCAAGCTTGTGTCCTACTATGAACCTGCCACGCCCGCCTTGTCGCTCACGGAAGGAGACGGACTCTCCACCCACCACCAGGTACTTTATACACTTGGGGGAGCACCAGGGGGAGGTGGGTTGAATGTGCCCAGTTCAAGGGTACCAGGTTCAATAGTGCCTGCTTCAAAGGCACCTGAGTTTGAGGTACAGACTGTCTGTTGTGATGATGCTGTAACTATACCTGAGTTTACTGTACAACCTGTCTGTAATGAAAAAATGTCTATACCTGTCAATGTCATTACTGCATGCAATGATGATTTGAGTAATGTCCGTCTGTGCCATTCTGACAGTGTACCTGTGCTAGCAGTACCACGCAGCTGCACTGCTCAAAACCCGAGCTCAGAACAGGTAGAGGGGGTTCCGGCCTCCTCCCCCTCCTCTGACCGCAGGGATGAGACCTTTCAGCCGCTGGCCTCGTGCGACATGAGCCAGTTGGCTGACACTGACAGCGCCGTATTCTCAGCCGCACTACAAAGTGACCCAAGCCTGGAGGTGCTCAGGCAGCAAGCCGCTGAGCCCCTCGCAGACGGGGCCGCTTTCAAGGTGTACTGGGAAGGTGGGAGACTGTACAGTGAGTCTGTACAGCCCCCTACAAGTAGATCCCACGCGAATACCAAATGGCTTGTGGTCCCGAGTGCGTTCAGGGGACATGTGCTGAAATCCGCACATGGTAATCCTCTGACAGGGCACTCAGGGGTCCGCAAGACACTTGCCGGTATTCGGAACCAGTTTTATTGGCCCCGGATGAACAGGGATGTAGCAAACTACTGCAGAGCATGTGCCGTCTGTCAGGAGCTGGGAAGGTCCAGGGATTCCCGCGGGGTTCCCTTAGGTCCACAGCCACTTAGCAGGGGAACCCTGCGTGGGCTGGCTGTTGACCTAACCAACCCACTGCCCGTTGTCAGCAGTCCCGGCAGACACCACGTCCGACTGCAGTGGCGCAAACGCCCTGTCCAGAACGGTCCACGTCGGGTCAACCCTGAGGGTAGCAGACCGCGACCGGTCCAGGGGAACCGAGCCACAGGCTCCAATAGGTTTTCCCGCCGCACCGGCAACCCGAGACCCGTCAGCCAGGTTGGCCGACACGCAGCGGGCAGCCGACCCCAGAACGCCAACGGGGAACTAGATCAGATCTCGCAGGTTAGCGGCAACGACACACATCTTGCTGATGCATGTCTATCTGCCTTCTCCCCAGGGGGGGCTGTCATGGACGGTTGCGGGGCCGCAGGCGCGTCCTGTAACCGCCCGTGAAGAAAAGCGATCGCACTCGATTCTCTGCATCAATTGCGCTTCAAATCGATACAATCTGGGTTGAGTGTGTAGGGGCAGCTGAAGTCTTTTTTTCAGCAGAGAGATAGCACCAGCCCAACTGCTGGATGGCTCTTTTGATATGCTAATGAGCCTGGGCCCAGAGAGTCCCTGGCTTCAAGCTGTGCTGATGGCCCATCCATCAGGTATAGACCATGACAGAAGCAATCTAGTTGGAAGAAAAGCCAGACCCTCCGGCTCCCTCCCAGCAGGGGAGCTGACACCTAGCTAGCTGCCCCAAACTGCAAAGAGCCTTTGCCTGGGAATGACCTGCTATCAATCCCAGGGGTATCTCATATTCCATAAACTGCTATATGTATCATATTTTCTGTGTTGCCAGGCTGGCAGACCCTCCAAACTAACAGAGCATGCTTGGCCCTATCTGGCGCTGGTTCTGAAGAAATTTCAGACCATTCTGAGGGAAAGACTGCCAGTTAGGCAGTTCGAAAGTGCCCTGCTGATACCACAAGGGTCCCACCCCTCATGTTTGGTATCAGGCTGCTGGGTACATCGAGGCAGACCTGAAAATATTAGTAAATCTGCCCTGACCTGTACAGTTCTGTGAGATAGAGCCCATATATGGTTAAGGTATGATTTCTGGTTCCCAGGACAAGGGGAGGACTCATCTCATGTTCTAAGGGGGTGTGTGGGCCCGCCCTCACTCCCTCCTACTGAATCAGGGGCATAAGAATGGCAGAGGACCCAAACTCAGTGTCCTCCACCCTGAAACATCTTGAACTCATCTGTGCCAGCTTGAGGATATGCTGGCATCCACCTGGTCTGAACTCTGACCATTGATTGAAACCCAGAACTCTGATTTTTCCCACAAAAAGGACATCTTTCCAGGAACTAAGTATTTTTCTCCCTTCTTTTATTTTTTATACTGGCTATTACTGTTTTAATAATTGTTGATTTTAATAATTGTCTGTATATATTAATTATTTATATTGCGTGAATAAACGACTTTCTCCAAGTCATTCACTGTCCGCTACCCTGCTTATCAGCACACACAGAACTGATCCCGGGTCTCTGAAGATACGCTACTGTTTGTTTGTTGTTGGCTAGACAGAATACCGTGTGTTTAACTGTTCTATTCGCAGGACTAGTCAGTCAGTAAATCGGGTCCACTGGCCCATACCAGTGGTGGTGGCAGATACCGTGGAATCGTGTGTATGTTGTAATTACCCGTGTCTCACAGGCTCCCTTCTGGGTTGTCTGCGGCTAATTCTTAACGGTTCCTGCGCATTGACTGCGACCAGAGTTCGCACGATCTGTGCGCTGGCACCGTTTAGAAGGCTAAGTGCGGTCAGACCACTAGGGCTCCTGTGACAGCACCTTTAGGCTTTACAGGGGTGCTTACAATTTAGCACCTCCCAAAATGCCAGGACAGTAAACACACCCCACAAATGACCCCATTTTGGAAAGTAGACACCCCAAAGTATTCAGAGAGGGGCATGGTGAGTCCGTGGCAGATTTCATTTTCTTTTGTCACAAGTTAGAAGAAATGGAATTTTTTTTTGTCACAAAGTGTCATTTTCCGCTAACTTTTGACAAAAAATAAAATCTTCTATGAACTCACCATGCCTCTTAGTGAATACTTTGGGATGTCTTCTTTCCAAAATGGGGTCATTTTGGGGGGTATTTATACTATCCTGGAATTCTAGTACCTCATGAAACATGACAGGTGCTCAGAGAAGTCAGAGATGCTTCAAAATGGAAAAATTACTTTTGGCACCATAGTTTGTAAACGCTATAACTTTTACCCAAACCAATAAATATACACCTATTGGATTTTTTTTAATCAAAGACATGTAGCACAATAAATTTAGAAAAAATGTATGTAGAAATTTTACTTTATTTGAAAAATGTGAGCACAGAAATTTAAAAAAAATCATTTTGACAAAATTCATGTATTTTTTGATGAATATAATAAAAACAAAAAAAACAAAAAATCACAGCAGCAATCAAATAGCACCAAAAGAAAGCTGTATTAGTGACAAGAAAATGAGGTAAAATTCATTTAGGTGGTAGGTTGTATGAGCGAGCAGTAAACAGTTAAAGCTGTAGTGGTCTAAATGGAAATAAGGTGTCTGGTCCTTAAGGGGTTTTATGACTGCAGTCCTTAAGTGCATTACTGCACTCAATAAAGCAGAAAACAGCTGATTTTACAAAACAGTTTGTAAAATGCCAATTCACTAAGGCTGTTACCACATGGAAAACTATTAATTAACGACTAATGAGCTAGATTACTGACTTGTGTGGTAAAAGTTTCAAATGTCAATTCACAGAGGTGTTAGAGCATGCGGTAACAAAAGTGGGATGTACAGTCTCCAGCCTGGAGCTGTCGGTAACTAACAGCCATTTAGAAGTTTATAGAAGGGAGGAAACTGGGCCGAGAAAAGGTGAAAACTAATTCAACGATTCAGGAAAATAAGAAAGTTAATAATAAAAACATATTTCCCCTAATTTCACAATATCATTTTGTAGGAACAAAAAAAGGTCAATAAGATAGCAACGGTTTTTGAAGAGGAACTCCAGTGAAAATAATGTAGTAAAAAAAAGTGCTTCATTTTTACAATAATTATGTATAAATGATTTAGTCAGTGTTTGCTCATTGTAAAATCTTTCCTCTCCCAGATTCACATTCTGACATGTATTACATGGTGACATTGTTACTGTGGGCAGATTATGTAGCTGCTCCTAGCTGTTCTGGCTCTTACAGACAGCTGTAAACAGCCATTTCCAGTCTGTGAACATTGTTACATTGTGGCAGTTTGCCCAGAGTACCGAGGTACTCAGAGCTTCTTGTGGGAAGGGTTTCAGCAAAAAATCAGTCATACAGCGCCCCCTGATGGTCTGTTTGTGAAAATCATTATATTTCTCATGTAAAAGGGGGTATCAGCTACTGATTGGGATAAAGTTCAATTCTAGGTTGGAGTTTCTCTTTAATTAATACAAATTTAATTTTATGTAGCTTGGACTTGCTCTTTACTTGTCAGTATTATCAAAACAATGCTGCCTGTATGTCATCTTTCATCCATTTACCCTGCACTACAATAATCCATCTAATACCAAATGAAATACTCAGTGGCGTAGCTAAGGATCTATGGGCCCGATGCAAGTTTTACAATGGGGCCCCCCAAGCATTCTATACATAACAATTGATACGGCGCACCAAAACCAGCCAATGGCAACTACAGTGTCAGAGGTGCAAGAAGGGGATGGGGAGCAGTTTGTTAATGATTACCACTATTCAAAGTATCTATAGAAGTGATTATTATGAGCACAGGACCAATAGAGAGCTAATACTGCAGTTGAGGGAGGGCCCTTCGGGGCCTCTCTGGCGCAAGGGCCCGATGCGGTCGCAACCCCTGCAACCCCTATTGCTACTCCCCTGGAAAAATTGCATGATTACTTAAACTGAATAAAATATTGTATAAGTTAAAATCTTAGTGAATTGTCAATTGAACTATTACCGCATGTAATAAAAAAAAAAATGTCTTAAATACTGCATGAGGTAAATGACCAAACATGTAATTTTTACAGAATATGTCTTTGCGAATTGAAGCCCAGATATTCGTTAAAGAGAACCTGTACTGAGTAAAAATATTTAAAATAAACACATGAGGTAACTTCAAATGAACATTACATAGTTACCTTGCCATCAGTTCCTCTCAGACGCTCACCATTTTCTTCTGACAATTATTCCTTCCAGTTCTGACAACATTTTGTCAGAACTAAAATATATCAGTTTCTGTCAGTAAAATATCAGTTGCTGTCAGTTATAGCTGAGAGGAAAACTGATGTACCAGGTAAATGTTCATGTTTCCCTATGGCTCAAGTGGGCGATGTTACAGTTTAACAGTGTGCTGACCAGGAAGCTGTTATGGGTAATGGTCATTTTCAAAATGAAGGATGGAAAATTCCGTTGATCACAGTGAACAAACAGGTCGCGGGACAGGAGAAAGACACTGAGGAGTAGACTACACGGGAGGTAAGTATGACTTGTGTATGCTTATTTTGACTTTTAATTTTCAGTTCAGGTTTTCTTTAAAGGACAACTGTAGTGAGAGGTATGTGGAGGCTGGCCATATTTATTGCCTTTTAGGCCTGGTGCACACCAAAACCCGCTAGCAGATCCGCAAAATGCTAGCAGATTTTGAAACGCTTTTTCTTATTTTCTGTAGTGTTTTGCGGTTTTGTGTAGCGGTTTTGGTGTAGTAGATTTCATATATTGTTACAGTAAAGATGTTACTGAACAGCTTCTGTAACAAAAACGCCGGCAAAACCGCTCTGAACAGGCGTTTTTCAGAGCGGTTTGCGTTTTTCCTATACTTAACATTGAGGCAGGAACGCATCCGCAATCCAAAAAATGCCTCACCCCGGGAGGATTCGTTTCTGCAAAACGCCTCCTGCTCTGGTGTGAACCACCTCATTGAGATACATTGGCCAAGCGTATCCGCAGCCGCAAGCGGCTGCAGAAACGCTGAAAAAGCCGCTCGGTGTGCACCAGCCCTTAACCACCCTGGCGTTCTGATTAAATCGCCAGGGTGGCTGCGGGAGGGTTTTTTTTAAATAAAAAAAAAACTATTTCATGCAGCCAACTGAAAGTTGGCTGCATGAAAGCCCACTAGAGGGCGCTCCGGAGGCGATCTTCCGATCGCCTCCGGCGCCCAGAATAAACAAGGAAGGCCGCAATGAGCGGCCTTCCTTGTTTCGCTTATATCGTCGCCATAGCGACGAGCGGAGTGACGTCATCGACGTCAGCCGACGTCCTGACGTCAGCCGCCTCCGATCCAGCCCTTAGCGCTGGCCGGAACTTTTTGTTCCGGCTACGCTGGGCTCAGGCGGCTAGGGGGGCCCTCTTTCGCCGCTGCTCGCGGCGAATCGCCGCAGAGCGGCGGCGATCAGGCAGCACACGCGGCTGGCAAAGTGCCGGCTGCGTGTGCTGCTTTTTATTTCGTTAAAATCGGCCCAGCAGGGCCTGAGCGGCAGCCGCTGGCGGTGTTGGACGAGCTGAGCTCGTCCAGACCGCTCAGCTGGTTAAAGGAAGAGTTCACGGAGAAATAAAAATACTAATCCATTTACCTGGGGCTTCCTCCAGCCCGTGGCAGGCAGGACAGGCCCTCGACGCCGCTCCGGAGGTTCTCGGTCTTCTCCGGTGGCTTACCTGACCTGGCCAGGCCGGCTTCCAGGTCGGGCTCTTGTGCGCGTGAGACGCACATTGGAGCGCAAGGAGAAGCCCGACCAGGAAGCCGGCCTGGCCAGGTCGGGTGAGCCACTGGAGAAGACCGGGAGCCCCTGGAGCAACGTCGAGGGCACGTCCTGCCTGCCACGGGCTGGAGGAAGCCCCAGGTAAGTGGATTAGTATTTTTATTTTTTTAAACAACTCCGTGGATCTTCCATTTAAAGAGAATCTGTATTGTTAAAATCGCACAAAAGTAAACATACCAGTGCGTTAGGGGACATCTCCTATTACCCTCTGACACAATTTCGCCGCTCCTCGCCGCATTAAAAGTGGTTAAAAACAGTTTTAAAAAGTTTGTTTATAAACAAACAAAATGGCCACCAAAACAGGAAGTAGGTTGATGTACAGTATGTCCACACATAGAAAAATACATCCATACACAAGCAGGCTGTATACAGCCTTCCTTTTGAATCTCAAGAGATCATTTGTGTGTTTCTTTCCCCCTGTTCTCATGCACTGAAGTGACAGGCTGCTTGTTTCTTCCTGCAAACAGCTTTGCCCTTGTCTGTAATTCTTCAGTATGTGAAAGCCCAGCCAGCTCAGAGAACGATTTATCCAGCTTGTAAAAGATAAGAGAGAAGAGAGAAGCTGCTCTAATCCTAAATAACACACAGGCAGTGTGCATAGAGGGGCCTGGAAGGGGGAGTTCATATCAGAACCACAACACTGAAGAACTTGGCAGCCTTCCAGACACAGGCTGACAAGTCTGACAAGAGAGAGATAAGTTGATTTATTACAGAGACAGTGATAGTATAAAGTGCTGCAGTAAGCCAGAACACATTAGAATAGCTTTTTGAACTTGTAGGATGATAAAAAACAGGATGCAATTTTTGTTACGGAGTCTCTTTAAGCAAAAACAGTTTTTTGGCTGTCCGGCTAATCTTCTGCCTCTAACACTTTCAGCAATAGCCCCTGAACAAGCATGCAGCAGATCAGGTGTTTCTGACAATATTATTATTAGATCTGACAAGATTAGTTGCATGCTTGTTTCTTGTGTGTGATTCAGATACTACTGCAGCCAAAGAGAGAAACAGGGCTGCCAGGCAACTGGTATTGTTTAAAAGGAAATAAATATGGCAGCCTCCATATACTGTACCTCTCACTACAGTTGTCCTTTACAGAGGAACTCCAGTAAAAATGTAATTAAAAAAGTACTTAATTTTTACAATAATTATGTATAAATGATTTAGTCAGTGAGTGCCCATTGTAAAATCTTTCCTCTCCCTGATTTACATTCTGACATTTATCACATGGTGACATTTTTACTGATGGCAGGTGATGTCAGTGGAAGGAGATGCTGCTTGCTTTTTTGGCTGTTGAAAACGGCTGTAAACAGCTGTTATTTCCCACAATGCAACAAGGCTCCCACAGTGTGATTTCAGAACCATGGTCCTGACTTCACACCGTGAGAGGGGTTTCACCACAATATCAGCCCCGATGATCCTTTTGTGAAAAGGAAAATATTTCTCATGGGAAAGGGGGGGGGGGGGGATCAGCTACTGATTAGGATGAAGTTTAATTCTTGGTTACGGTTTCAGAGGCAGGTGTCAATCAATACTATTGGCTAGCGCACTTTACAGTGAATGAGCGGCAGATCCAGGGCTTTCATTGGCTGGTATCATTAATCTCTTTATAAACAGCCCCCTTTGTCCTGGTCAGGCAGGCAATACATATTAGCTTCATTAAGTTTACAATCTGAAAGCCATTTCATCCTTTGTGTCAGCGGCTTCTGCTCTGACCCTAGCGGAGAGCTACGCAGGAGCCGAGACCTCGTTATCATGAGATGAAGGGAGAGCGCTGCCATCCCTGGCTTCAATCAGGCGATGGCCATCTCTAGATTGGATTGTCATCGCAGGGGTGACAGGGGCAATGGACGGGTTATTAATCCCAATGATTGGCTGTTTTTTATCCTGAGCGGACGGCTGCGCATCAGCTGCCTGTTACAGGATGACTGGTGGTGGGTGAAACGGCTCTCGCTACCGGTAATTGAGGAGCCAACGCAGGAGGGCGTTTTATTGCCAAGGTTACTAGTTTACTCATTCTTAAAGGGGAACTGTAGTCAATATAAGGTAACGAATAATAATAATATGGTAGGGCATTAGACTATGACTATGGTAGGATTAGATTGTGAGCTCCTCTGAGGACAGTCAGTGACATGATTATGTACTCTGTATAGTGCTGCAGAGGATGTCAGTGCTATATAAATACATAATGATATGGTAGGACATTAGACTATGACTATAGTAGGATTAGATTGTGAGCTCCTCTGAGGACAGTCAGTGACATGACTATGTGCTCTGTAAAGTGCTGCAGAAGATGTCAGTGTTATATAAATACATAATAATAATAATAATATGGTAGAGACAGACCATGACTATGGTAGGATTAGATTGTGAGCTCCTCTGAGGACAATCAGTGACATACCTATGTACTCTGTAATGTGCTGCAGAAGATGTCAGTGCTATATAAATACATAATAATAATAATAATAATAATAATAATATGGTAGGACATTAGACTATGACTATGGTAGGATTAGATTGTGAGAACCTCTGAGAACAGTCAGTGACATGAGTATGTACTCTGTAAAGTGCTGCAGAAGATGTCAGTGTTATATAAATACACAATAATAATATGGTAGGAGATTAGACTATGGCTTAGCAGGATTAGATTGTGAGCTCCTCTGAGGACAGTCAGTGACAACATGACTATGTACTCTGTACACTGCTGCAGAAGATGACAGTACTATATAAATACATAATGATATGGTAGGACATTAGACTATGACTATGATAGGTATTAGATTGTGAGCTCTTCTGAGGACAGTCAGTGGCATGACTGAGTAAAGTGCTGCAGAAGATGCCAGTGCTATATGAATACATGGCGATAATAAAAATTTAACATGTGCACAAGGTAACAACCAACCTGAATTCTTACCTATTGTCCCCCAGCGAGTGCACATCTTAGTTGCCCCCCCCCCCAAAAAAACCCAATAAACAGAAAGAGGCTCTTGTAGTGACTGTGATTGTGCTTGTAGCATTAGTTCAGTAGGTGTGTAAAGGTTTATATTTCTTCAGACCATGGTGTATCCAGAGTAGAAGATGATAGGATAACACAGGCACCAACAGGGTAAAACAAACACTAAAGGAACTTAAAAACCCATCTTGGTAATAGAGGAGGTAGTGGTGGACTTACCTCCTCCAAGCAGAACATACAACTGTGGATTTTCAATCAAAATTATTTTATTGGATACTCCAAAGTGCAACTCGTACAAACCCGCTTCATCAGGCAATAACAGATAGGAGTAAATAGCATCTGCCAGTATCATCAACACTGAGCGCCTCAGTGTTTACTCCTATCTGTTATTGCCTGATGAAGCGGGTTTGTACCCCGCGAAACGCGTTGCACTTTATTTGGAGTATCCAATAAAATTGTTTTGACTGAAAATCCACAGTCGTGTGTTCTGCTTGGAGGGGGTGAGTCCACCACTGCCTCCTCTATTACCAAGATGGGTTTTTAAGTTCTTTTAGTGTTTTTTATCCTATTGGCTCCTCTGTTGTCCTATTATCTACATCAAGTCCACCCTTGGTGGAGGGTTGTACCTTTTCTTCTTCTACTACAGAGAGCGACTTCTTATTCCTGAGTGGGGTCAGGACAATCTCCCCACCTGCCTTGACAGTGGTTGCCTAATTGATAACCCCGGTTTGTGAGTGTTAAATGAATATAATTACTCTTCCAATTATACATTACCAGTACATACTACACTATATTGGGCTCTTGGTGTTCTCTCTCTTTTTCCCAGATTAGAAGGTGTATTGCCCCTGGTAGAAATGGCTCCTTTTAGTTGAAACGAGGTGAAGAAAACATCTGGATACTTAAATGTACAGATAATTCACTTACTTCCAGTCAGCAAAGGAAGAACTGAAACTCATTATGGAGATCCCGGACTGTAGATACACAGGCCATACCCTACTTACAAACCGGTTACATACCAGGAAATTGTGTGGAAGTTGAGTCCTGTGTTATACATGGTGAAACGTGGATAAATGATTTATTACGGACAACTCTGGATTTAAAGAGGACCTGTAACCCAGGATTGAGCTGCATCCCAATCATTAGCTGATACCCCCTTTGCCACGAAAAATCTTTACCTTTTCTCTAATGGATCATCAGGGACACCTGTATGGCTGATATTGTGAAGAAACCCCTCCCACAGTGTGAGGTCAGGACCATGGTCCTTACAGTTTGCCGTTTGTGAACCTCGTTGCATTGTGGGAAATAATAACTTTTTCCAATTGTCAAGCAAGCAGTATCCACCTCTGTGCATAGAGCTCTTAGTAATGAACATTCCGCACAGATCACCTGGCAGGACTAAAGATGTCACCACCAGTGATAAATTTCAGGACGTAAATCAGGGAGAAGAAAGATCTCACAATGGGCAAACACTGACTAAATAATCTATAAATGAATATTGTAAAAAAAAAATAAAAAATGTATTAATTACTGTATGTCATTTTCACTACAGTTCCTCTTTAAAGTATACCAGAGACGAAGCACCCTCATGTATTTTACCATAGATATCAGTAGGAGCATTAGAGAAAACACCTACCCTGTTCTATGCTTTATCCTTCACTGCTCAGCCTGCTTGTTACCAGCCCTGATAAAGTCCCAGACTGAGCATTCAGTCTGGCTTTGCTCAGGAATCATTATAGATGAGTCTGTCTTCTCTGATGTCTTTTCAAGCATAAGCCTGCCCCCTTCTGGCTCTGCTTTCCTGTTCTGTATACTTGCAGCATCACAGAGAGCTGTGATGAAATGGGAGGAGCTGCTGGTGCAGCGGAAGAAGCTAATCCTGTGTCTGCTAATGTAAGGGCATATTGAAATTTATTTTTTTTAATCTATATTTGTTAGTCATGACTCATAAGAAATTTTTAGAAATGGTGATTTTATTTTGCACACAGACCACTAAATAATATGCTTTTCTGATGAACTAGGTTTTGCATGGAGTTTTAGTAAAAAAAAAAATAAAAAAAAAAAAACACAAGAAACAGCACTCCAGAGCGGTGAAAATACCAGGTATAGCATTTATTTTGTAAAATCTATCGGGAGATATGTTTATTTTTTGACAAAGCGTTCATCTCTGGTTTCCTTTAAGTATAAAAACTTAGTTTTTTGCTTGTTTTCAATAGAGATGGCTCGAACCTCCGATTTTAGGTTCGCAAACCTCGAATGCGAACTTCCGCAAAAGTTCGGGATCGTGCGAACTTTGCGAACCGCAATAGACTTCAATGGGGAGGCGAACTTTGAAAATTACAAACATTTATTCTGGCCACAAAAGTGATGGAAAAGATGTTTCAAGGGGTCTTACATCTGAGTTTTTGCATGGAGGAGTGGGATACACGCCAAAAGTCCCGGGGAAAAATCCGGATTGGATGCAAAGCAGCGTTTTAGGGGCAGAAATCACATTGAATGCTAAATTGGAGGCCTAAAGTGCTTTAAAGAGAATCTTTATTGTTAATATCGCACAAAAGTAAACATACCAGTGCGTTAGGGGACATCTCCTTTTACCCTCTGTCACAATTTCGTTGCTCCTCGCCGCATTAAAAGTGGTTAAAAACAGTTTTAAAAAGTTTGTTTATAAACAAACAAAATGGCCACCAAAACATCAAGTAGGTTGATGTACAGTATGTCCACACATAGAAAATACATTCATACACAAGCAGGCTGTATACACCCTTCCTTTTGAATCTCAAGAGATCATTTGTGTGTTTCTTTCCCCCTGCAGCTATCTTCCACTGAAGTGTCAGGCTGTTTCTTCCTGCAGAGTGCAGACAGCTCTGCCTGTATGTAATTCCTCAGTATGTGAAAGCCCAGCCAGCTCAGAGGAGGCTTGTAAAAGATAAGAGATAAGAGAGAAGCTGTCCTAATCTAAATACACAGGCAGTGTGCAGAGAGGGGCCTGGAGGGGGGAGATGCATCACAGAACCACAACACTGAAGAACTTGGCAGCCTTCCAGACACAGGCTGACAAGTCTGACAAGAGAGAGATAAGTTGATTTATTACAGAGATGGTGATAGTAGAACGTGCTGCAGTAAGCCAGAACACATTAGAATAGCTTTAGGAACTTGTAGGATTATAAAAAACATGATGCAATTTTTGTTACGGAGTCTCTTTAAAACATCTTGCATGTGTATACATCAATCAGGTAGTGTAATTAGTGTACTGCTTCACACTGACACACCAAACTCTCTGTGTGACGCACCGCAAACAGCCATTTGTGTAGTGATGGCCGTGCTGGACTGGTGCGCACCATGGCGAGAGTGCAGGCGATAGCGGTTTTCAAGCCCATATGGTCGGGCTGAGGTAGCTCAGTGATAGAACAACAGTGACTGAGTGTCCAGCTGATCGAATTTGGTCTGTCCACAATGAAGCAATGACCTTATTATCTATCTTCTTGGGTCAGGTGTGCCCCCCAGCCCCAACACACTCATTTAGCCGGTCATTGCTTCATTGTGATACGCAAGCCCCTTCACCGTTGCAAGGTAACAATCACAAAGGGGAATTGACACATGTACATGCCTTTTGTTTGTAAAAATTAGGCAGGCATGTACACGCACCAGAAAAATTATTATAGCAGCCGCTGCCAACAGTGGCCTTAAAAATTCATGAATCCACCTGGAGTCCTGGACCCTGTTGGTGGTGGCAGAGAAGGCAGACAAGCGGCCTGCAGGCAAAGATGCTGTGTGGGGACCGACTTAGTCTTGGGGCAGGCAGTCACATGGCGTGCAGGCAGAGATGCTGTGTGTGGGGACTGACTTAGTCTTCGGGCAGGCCTGACCGTGCTTTGCAGACCAGCCATCCGTGGTCAGATGGACCCTTGACCCAACGATGTGTGCCAGAGGTGACACCACTTGCCTTTCAACATCACTGTATAGTTTGGGTATTGCCTTTTTTGAGCAATAATTGCTTGATGGTATCTTACACTGCGCTGCTTTTCCTCAGGTGGTCATCCCATTGCAGTTTGTACTTTGTAATCATGTGCCTTCATAAGGTAGTTGTCCCTACGCGGGTCTTGGTCTTTCCACTGCTCAATTTTCGGTGGCAGAGAGTACAGATGGCATTGCTCTCATCTGAGGCAGACACACCCAAAAATATCCACACTGCTGAGCCCTGGGATGATGGCTGCAGATGGAGTGTTAAGTGGGGTGCCAGAATCGGAGCAGGAGGAAGAAGATATGTCTAGAGTTGGGCCGAACGGTTCGCCTGCGAACGGTTCCATGCGAACTTCCGTGGTTCGCGTTCGCGTCCCGCAGGCGAACCTTTGCGGAAGTTCGGTTCGCCCCATAATGCACCATGGAGGGTCAACTTTGACCCTCTACATCACAGTCAGCAGGCACAGTGTAGCCAATTAGGCTACACTAGCCCCTGGAGCCACTCCCCCCTACTAAAAGGCAGGCAGCGGCGACCATTACGGTCACTCGTGTGCCTGCATTAGTGAGAGTAGGGCGAGCTGCTGCACACTCTCTCTCATAGGGAAAGATTAGTTAGGCTTAGCTTGTCCCTGGCTGCATACCTGTTCTGTGAACCCACCAGTGCATACCTGTTCTGTGAACCCACCACTGCATACCTGTTCTGTGAACCCACCACTGCATACCTGTTCTGTGAACCCACCACTGCATACCTGTACTGTGAACCCACCACTGCATTTCTGTTCTGTGAACCCACCACTGCATACCTGTTCTGTGAACCCACCACTGCATACCTGTACTGTGAACCCACCACTGCATACCTGTTCTGTGAACCCACCACTGCATACCTGTTCTGTGAACCCACCACTGCATACCTGTTCTGTGAACCCACCACTGCATACCTGTTCTGTTCAGTGAACCCGGCACTGCATACCTGTTCTGTTCAGTGAACCCGCCACTGCATACCTGTTCTGTTCAGTGAACCCGCCACTGCATACCTGTTCTGTTCAGTGAACCCGCCACTGTATACCTGTTCTGTTCAGTGAACCCGCCACTGCATACCTGTTCTGTTCAGTGAACCCGCCACTGTATACCTGTTCTGTTCAGTGAACCCGCCAATGCATACCTGTTCTGTTCAGTGAACCCGCCACTGCATACCTGTTCTGTTCAGTGAACCCGGCACTGCATACCTGTTCTGTTCAGTGAACCCGCCACTGCATACCTGTTCTGTTCAGTGATCCCGCCACTGCATACCTGTTCTGTTCAGTGAACAGTTTGGTGTGTCAGTGTGAAGCAGTACCTTAATTACACTACCTGATTGATGTATACACATGCAAGATGTTTTAAAGCACTTTAGGCCTGTCATTTAGCATTCAATATGATTTCTGCCCTTAAAACGCTGCTTTGCGTCAAATCCAGATTTTTCCCGGGGACTTTTGGCGTGTATCCCACTCCGCCATGCCCCCCTCCAGGTGTTAGACCCCTTGAAACATCTTTTCCATCACTTTTGTGGCCAGCTAAAAAATTTTTTTTTTTGCAAAGTTCGCATCTCCATTGAAGTCTATTGCGGTTCGCGAACTTTAACGCGAACCGAACCTTCCGCGGAAGTTCGCGAACCCGGTTCGCGAACCTAAAATCGGAGGTTCGGCCCAACTCTAGATATGTCACGCTTCTGTGCGGAAGCTGAGGAAGATAAGGTGTTCTGTGTTAAATAGTCAACTACGTCCTGACAATATTGGGGGTTGATGGCACGTGCCTTCTTCTGAACACTGTACTTTGGTCGAGGGTCGCATGAAATCACATCAGCGCGACCTCGAACAGACCTGCCAGGTGGCCTGCCTCTGGCTCTGCCTCTTGTTTTGTCCATATTGGGGGGGGGGATGAAGTGAAAGTTATGCACTGACTTGATTAATACAATGGGCTCGATTCACAAAACGGTGATAACTCAGTTATCACGCCTAAAAGACTTTAGGCGTGATAACCTTTGCACTAGCAAAGTTATCACCGCTTTGTGCTCTAACTCGCGCGAAGCTATCGCGCGAACGCGCGCGCGCAAAGTCCCAAAAGGCTTAATGGGAGCTTCGCGCGAAGTGCCGGGTGCTGCGCGTGCAAAACTTTGCGCGCGGAAAATTCGCACGAGTTTCTTCTTATCATGCCTAAACTGAGTTTAGGCGTGATAAAGGGGTTTTCACTCACGTGCAAACACTTTGCACCGCTTTGTGAATCAGGCCCAATGTGCGTTTACACAGGTGCAGTGAAAAGGTTGCAGTGACTGCTGGTACAACAATGTGCGGTTACACAGGTGCAATTAACAGGTATGCATGGACTGGTATATAAAAACAGCGTGCGGTCACACAGGTGCAGTGAACCGGTATGCAGTGACTGGTATTACAAATGTGCAGCTGTCTCACACACACACAGGTACCCTGAACAGGTATGCAGTGACTAGTATTATAAATGTGCAGCTGTCACACACAAAGGTACCGTGAACAGGTGCAGTGACTGGTATATAACACTGCGTGCTTCTGTCACGCAGGTGCAGTAAACATGAACAGGTATGCAGTGATTGCTATTACAAATGTGCAGCTGTCACACACGTGCAGTGAAAAGGTAGGCACTGAATGTGCTGGGCCTGGCAGTGGCACAGTAGGAATTAGCAAGGGGCCAAGGGCCAGCTGCGACTGACTGACTGGGCTGTATATGCAAGTGTCAGTGGAACACACACGAAAAAAAAAAAAAAAAAAAGATCACAAGAACAACATTAGCTCTCAAAAGAGCTGTTGAGGTGTGCTTTTTAGCAATTAGTATCAACTAGGAGCAAGCTAAGAAGCCAAACAGGAGCCTAACTAAGCGTTTCCTATGGCTACAGCAGGTTCCTCTCCCTTCTCTAATTACTGCAGCCACACGAGTGAGGGAAATGGCCGACGCTGCCTGCCTTTTATAAGGGGGGGGGGGGGCTTCAGGAGGAAGTGTAGCCTGATTGGCTACCATGTGTCTGCTGACTGTGATGTAGAGGGTCAAAGTTGAGCCTAATGATGTAGAATAGGGGGCAGGTTGAAATCGCATGTAGTTCGCGGTTGAACCGTTCGGGCCATCTCTAGTTTTCAACATGCCTTTGATGTGTTTTAACCTACTTATAACAGTTTATACTGTAACATCAAAAATAAGAAATAACAAAACAGTCATGTATATTTTTTAACATGGAGACAACTCTGTTTGCATGTAGGAAAAATTGTAACTTGAGTCCAGGGCCAGCCCTAGACTTTTTGCCGCCTGAGGCAAATTAATTTAAAAAATCGATGCCCCCCCCACCGGGGGCCGCCGAACCGGAGGGTTGGACCCCCCCTCCCTCGCCTGGGTCCCCCGATCTGCGCTTCCCTCTAGCTGTAATAGGAAGCTGCCGATGCCCAGCAGTAAGAGGCACGGACGGGGAGGACTCACCTTATCCGCGTTCCAGCGTGCGTTCCACTGACGTCACTTCCTGCATCGCCGCCCACTGTATTGTAAGTGGACGGCGATGCAGGAAGTGACGTCAGTGGAGTGCATGCTGGAACGCGGAGAAGTTGAGTCCTCCTCGCCCGTGCCTCTTACGATTGAGCATCGGCTGCTTCCTATTACAGCTGGAGGGGAGCTCAGATCGGGGGACCCAGGCGAGGGAGGGGGGGTCCGACCCCCCTCCCCACCGCTAGGCCCAATACCCCCGTCCTGCCAGCTACCCCTCCGGCTCGGCGGCCGCCCTCCCCCCCCCCCCCCCGTACCCACGGACAGGCGGGTGCCGCCCCTAGAAGTTTGCCGCCTGAGGCAAATGTTTCACCCCGCCTCATGAGCAGGCCGGCCCTGCTTGAGTCATTTCTAAGTAGGGGACTGACTATATATTGTTTTTACAATGTCTGGGTTAAGATGATAAAACAAGGTTGTATGGCACCTTATCCAATCTGATCTTTCAACTTGTTATATTTATATTTATTTTTTGTTTAGTTGAGTTTTTTTCTTTTGTTTTCTCTTTTTCCTTCCTAAATTTCTTACTGCTTCTTAAAGTGGACCTGTACTCATGCACAGGACACAAGGAAAACACAGAATAATCCACCCTGTTTGTGTTTAGAGTGAAGAGCCTGTCTAATTCCCCCTCAGCTGCAAGTAATCATAATTGTAATTTGAGCTCTCAACTGTGTCAGCACAGGAATCTTGGCGACCTCAGCTAATTGGTAAACACAGGATGTTAAAGGGGAACTTCAGCCTAAACAAACATACTGTCATTAAGTTACATTAGTTATGTTAATTAGAATAGATATGTAATATAATTTTTTACCCACCCTGTTTTAAAAGATCAGGCAAATGTTTGTGATTCATGGGGGCTGCCATCTTTGTCATGGGGGCAGCCATCTTTTTGGTTGAAAGGAAGTGACAAGGAGCAGGAGACACAGTTCCAACTGTCCTGTGTCCTGATTACCCCTCCCAGCTGCACACGCTAGGCTTCATATGTCAAATTCAAAATGTAAAAAAAAAAAATTTGCACCAAAACAGCAGAATGAGAGCAACAACTTCAGAAATCCCATCATGCTTTGCACAGCATCAGGGGAAAAAAGCCCGGGCAGTTTTCTTCTGTGCAGCTAAAAATGAGGCTTGGATAAGAGAAACAAAGTTCTGATGCTGTGATACTGTTCAAGAAACACCAGGCCTTTTCAGTGCTGCTGAGTCGATTTTTAGTCCGGATGTTCACTTTAACCCTACGTCTGCTTCCATGAAAGCAGGAAGTAGACACACTGCAGATTTATTGCAGGATTTGTACCAGCTGTAAGAAAGGAATGTTTTTCTGTAAAGGTTATTGTGCTGTTGCGTATTTCTAAGAGCAGAGAGGAAGTTCTGAGTTCAGATCTGCTTTAATGACCTGTATGCCTAGTGGAGAAATGTAGGAGAAGTGAATGTGTACCGGCTGCGATGTTGTGGGGTGGAGGTCTGAGAGGTGATTAGAGGAATGTAACTGATGTTTTGGTCTCTTCTATTAGCATTGTGGTTTAAGTGCGCTAATGGAGGTTGACTGGAAACCATGTGAGCATTGGTATGTGGTGATCACAAAGAGCGTCCGTGTGGCTCCCGCTTCTTTGGAAAGGCAAGAGATGAACAAAAAACAAGAATCTTTTCATGTTGATGATTACAGGACACCCGAAGCGAAAATAAATGAATGAAATAAATGATTGAATCTATCTTCCTTCTCCTAAAAAAAAAACTTAAGATATTCCACAGTTTTATGTTTAAAGAGAACCTGTACTGAGTAAAATTATTTAAAATAAATACATGAGGTATCTTCAATTGAACATTACATAGTTACCTTGCCATCAGTTCCTCTCAGAAGCTCACCATTTTCTTCTGACAATAATCCTTTCCAGTTCTGACAACATTTTGTCAGAACTGAAATATATCGGTTGCTGTCAGTTATATAGCAGTTGCTGTCAGTTACAGCTGAGAGGAGAGCTGATGTGTCCATGTTCCCCTATGGCTCAAGTGGGCGATGTTACAGTTGAACTGTGTGCTGACCAGGAAGCTGTTATGGGGTAATGGCCATTTTCAAAATGGACGACAGATAATTCCATCGATCACAGTGGACAAACAGGACACAGGAGAGGAGAAAGAGATTGAGGAGTAGACTACATGGGAGGTACGTATAACCTGTGTGGCCTGGTGCACACCAAAAACCGCTAGCAGATCCACAAAATGCTAGCAGATTTTGAAACGCTTTTTCTTCTTTTTCTGTAGCGTTTCTGCTAGCATTTTGCGGTTTTGGGAAGCGTTTTTGGTGTAGTAGATTTCATGTGTTGTTACAGTAAAGCTGTTACTGAACAGCTACTGTAACAAAAACCGCCTGGCAAACCGCTCTGAAGTGCCGTTTTTCAGAGCGGTTTGCGTTTTTCCTATACTTAACATTGAGGCAGAAACGCATCCGCAATCCAAAATCTGCAGCAGCCCGGGAGTATGCGTTTCTGCAAAACGCCTCCCGCTCTGGTGTGCACCAGCCCATTGAAATACATTACCCTAGCGGATCCGCACCCGCAAGCGGATCGCAAACCGCAGCGGAAACGCTCTGGTGTGCACTAGGCCTTTATGTTGATTTTCACTTTTCATTTTCAGTTCAGGTTTTCTTTAAATCTACTTTTTAACTGTTTTATTGTTTTTGCTCAATGGCACATTCATTGCAGTATGCCAGAGCTAAAATCTATGAACTATTGACCCCTTTTCTCTCTTCCCTGCTCTCAGAAGCCATTTTCTGTTAGGAAAGTGTTTTATAGTTGAAATTTCTTATGAGTGAGGGTCACACTGTAGTCACTTCCTGTCAGAGACAGGACTGAGTCAGCCACTTACACACCGGATGTTTAACTCTTTCAGGCAGAGAAAGAAAAAAGAGCACAGCCTAGTTGTGTGCTAGGCACTGTACATACACATGTCTAGTTCCTCATGTCACATGTCAGTTCGGGTATCCTTTAAAGTGTACCTGAGCTGAAGCAAGTCTCAGGATTTATACTTACCTGGGCTTCCTCCAGCCCCTTTGAGTCCTCTTAGTTCCTCGCCGCCCCCTGGGCTACTCTGTTCCCCCACTGGACGGCCATTGTACTTTGTAGACAGTGAAGGACCGAGGCATGACATTATGCAAATTGTGGCATTACAGGTCACACTATGCAATGCCGCAATTTGCATATCGGCATGCCTTGGTGCCCACGATTTTATTGGGCGCCAAATTTCCCTGAATTGCCGCAAACTCATTGGTTTGGCATAGATGCAGGGAGGTGTTAGGCATAGGTAGAGAAAGGTCTTAGGATTAGGCATCAGTAGAGGGAAGTCTTAGTGTTAGTCATAGGTAGAGGGAGGTCTTAGAGTTAGACATCAGTAGAGGGAGGACTTAGGGTTAGGTATAGGTAGAGGGAGGTCTTAGGGTTAGACATCAGTAGAGGGAGGTCTTAGGGTTAGACATCAGTAGAGGGAGGTCTTAGGGTTAGACATCAGTAGAGGGAGGTCTTAGGGTTAGGTATAGGTAGAGGGAGGTCTTCGGGTTAGGCATAGGTAGAGGGAGGTCTTGGGGTTAGACATCAGTAGAGGGAGGTCTTGGGGTTAGGTATAGGTAGAGGGAGGTCTTGGGGTTAGGTATAGGTAGAGGGAGGTCTTAGGGTTAGGTATAGGTAGAGGGAGGTCTTGGGGTTAGGTATAGGTAGAGGGAGGTCTTGGGGTTAGGCATCGGTAGAGAGGGGTCTTAGGGTTAGGCATAGAAGGAGGTCTTAGGGTTAGGCATCAGTAGAGAGAGGTCTTAGGGTTAGGCATCGGTAGAGAGAGGTCTTAGGGTTAGGCATCGGTAGAGAGAGGTCTTAGGGTTAGGCATCGGTAGAGAGAGGTCTTAGGGTTAGGCATAGGTAGAGGGAGGTCTTGAGGTTAGGCATCAGTAGAGAGGGGTCTTAGGGTTAGGCATAGATAGAGGGAGGTCTTGGGGTTAGGCATCAGTAGAGAGAGGTCTTGGGGTCAGGCATCGGTAGAGGGAGGTCTTGGGGTTAGGCATCGGTAAAGAGGGGTCTTAGGGTTAGGCATAGAGGGAGGTCTTGGGGCTAGGCATCGGTAGAGAGAGGTCTTGGGGTTCAGCATCAGTACAGGGAGGTCTTAGAGTTAGGAATCGGTAGAGAGAGGTCTTGAGGTTAGGCATCGGTAGTGGAGGTTATGTGTGAGAGTAGGGTTAGGGTAAGACATAGTAAAATAGCGGTACAAATTACCGATGTTTTACTATTGGAATTAAGTAGTAGAATAAATATCAGTCATTTTACCTAGATTCTACTAGTGCCAATCCTCTGCAGCCTTTCTTCCAGGTGCCGTTTTTACATTAATTCCGTTACATATCAATATTTAGCAATATATAGGTAATATACATGTATATAGGAAGTGTTCCTGATAATGAAACCAGGAAAACTGCCATCAAAATGGGTGTCCTGAATAATTTACTGCACTCTGTCACTACAGGGCCTCTTTAAGAAATGTCCGCTTCTTATCTACAGTGTAATCCTCGGTGTGGCGGATTTGATGGCTCTTTGATTGATCCCCGGCTGGAAGTATCCGGAGAGCCTCCTGAATCCGCGCTGAGCTGATGTTTACCTTGCTTGGAGGAGAAGTTAAGTCTCGCTCCTCTGAGACCTTCCTAAGCCGTGACACTAAGAAGATTTCACTGTGAGCAGCTGCAAAGGAGGGAAGTCATTGCAGATATTCATTTATTAATGAATCAACCCTCATGAAAGGTCACTGACTTCCCTCCCTAGGGAAGAGATCACAAGAAACAACAGCCAAAACTGAGTGCATCCCTCACAGGGGCGTATCTGGTAATACAGTGTCTATGGCCAACACTGAAATTGCCCCCTTCCCCCAGTATAAGTCACTAGAGTTAGCCCCCTAGTATAGGTACCCAGAGGGAGTACTCTAGTATAGGTAGCCAGAGGCAGTCCACCCAGTATAGGTGGCCCCCCAGGTTATATTCCCAGTATAGGTAGTTAGAGGTGTCTCCTGAGCATAAATAGCCCCCGGTATAAATAGCAATGTGAGTGAGAGGTGTCCCCAGTATAGGTGGTTGGAGATGTCCCCTCAGTATAGGTGGTAAGAGGTGTCCCCCATTATAAGTAGCCCCCCTCCCCAGTAAAGTTGGTGACAGGTTTCCCCCCAGAATAATTACCCCTCAGGATAGGTAGTAAAAGTTGTCTCGTAGTATAAGTAGCCTACTCCCGCAATACAGGTAGTGACAGATGTCCCCCTGTGTAAGTAGTTCCCCCTCCCCAATAGTGAGATATGCCTCCCAGTAAAGGTAATGAGAGGTGTTCCCCAGTATAAATAGCCCCCCCACCCTAGTATAGGTAGTGAGAGGTATCCTCCAGTATTTTTGCAGCATGAGGAAGGAGGAGGCAGGCATGACTCTGTGGTGCCCATGGCAAGAGCCATGCCTGTACCCCTCTAGATACGCCACTGATCCCTCATTTGTCACCTTACAGGAAAATGCTCAGTCCATCCCAGCCTTAGTAACAGTAACTACAATGTAAACAAAATGCTTATCTACCCTGTTCTATTATTGGCCATGTGGTTTTACCAGGGCTCTTTCACACCAGAGGCTGCGGTAGAAAAGGCTGAAAGTCAGCCTTTTGCTTAACGCCAATACATAGCGTTTTCAAAGCCTTTTGAAAGAGTTTTAGCCCATATGAAAACGTCCTTTTTTTTTCTTCTATAAAAATAAGTGAAAAAGATAGCTGTAAAACGCTTTGAAAAGGCTTTGAAAACGCTGAAGTTGGCGTTTTCCATTGACTATCATTGAAACGCCAACAGCCAACTTCGGCTGTAAACAGCCCTGAAAAAGCTCCTGGGAGCGTTGAAACGCAACGCTCCAAAACGCCGAGTTAGATGTGAAACGCCGAAAAATCCCTCTGGTGTGAAAGGGCCCTTAAGAGAGTATTAGCCACTTATGTGGTTTAAGACAGTATATCTACGTCCCGCAGGACTTCAGTTTCTGCACAGGGAAGTACATATTCGTCTATTGCGGAGGATGGCCGCCGCTCGCTCCCACACAGAGCAGGTACTTGTTGCCACCCATTAGAGGGGAGATTAATGAATGGAAATGCAATTCCCATTCATTAATCTAAGTCCCCATCAATAAAGTTTAGAGTCAATTAGACACATTTTTCAGTAGATAAAATAGATATATTTGCACAGAGTCCTGAAAGAGGGACACATGAGGAGGAAAGAGGGACAAGGTTCTAAAAGAAGGCCTGTCCCACCAAAAGAGGGACAGCTGGGAGCTACGCCATTGTATCTTGAGCTATCCCTGGGTGCATTATGGGATATATAGATGTAATAGGACGCAGGTAAGAGCCCGTGTGTGAGTGGGCTCTGCTGCAGGGAGAGGGCAGGCTAACGTTTATGATTTGTCGCTGGATATACATTCCCTGTGAGAGGAGAGCGGTGGGGATCTCTGCATGTCCCGTGATGGGAGAGAGCTCTGCTCTGACCTCGACCGTCTCCATCAAGGTGACTGTGGAGAGGGGAGAGTCTCGGTTGTGGCTTATCGAGTGCAGCGAGGATGGAGGTCACTCTGGCACAATCAAAGGAGCCGTCACTCAGAGAGCTGCTGAGCGAGGCCCCCAGGGACCCCCTACACCTAAAGCCGGCAGCGCAGCACGACCGCACGTGGCTGAGAGCAAAGAGCAAGGTGAAGGCTGCGGATCAGCATCAAAAGGACAAGCAGTCCTCCTGGATCTAACTACATCAACATAATGACAATATCCAGACTTACACAGAATTGTTACTGTGCAGCGTCCATACATACAGAATAAGAGCAGATACTGAGAATTACACCCAGCATACAAGACAAGAGAAGTGTTACTGTGCAGCCTCCATACATACAGGATAAGAGCAGATACTGAGAACTACACCCAGCATACAGGACAAGAGAAGTGTTACTGTGCAGCGTCCATACATACAGAATAAGAGCAGATACTGAGAATTACACCCAGCATACAGGACAAGAAAAGTGTTACTGTGCAGCGTCCATACATACAGAATAAGAGCAGATACTGAGAATTACACCCAGCATACAAGACAAGAGAAGTGTTACTGTGCAGCCTCCATACATACAGGATAAGAGCAGATACTGAGAATTACACTAAGCATACAGGACAAGAGAAGTGTTACTGTGCAGCGTCCATACATACAGAATAAGAGCAGATACTGAGAACTACACCCAGCATACAGGACAAGAGAAGTGTTACTGTGCAGCGTCCATACATACAGAATAAGAGCAGATACTGAGAACTACACCCAGCATACAGGACAAGAGAAGTGTTACTGTGCAGCGTCCATACATACAGAATAAGAGCAGATACTGAGAATTACACCCAGCATACAGGACAAGAAAAGTGTTACTGTGCAGTGTCCATACATACAGAATAAGAGCAGATACTGAGAATTACACCCAGCATACAGGACAAGAGAAGTGCTACTACTGTGCAGTGTCCATACATACAGAATAAGAGCAGATACTGAGACTTACACCCAGTATACAGGACAAGAGAAGTGTTACTGTGCAGCCTCCATACATACAGAATAAGAGCAGATACTGAGAATTACACCCTGCATACAGGACAAGAGAAGAAGTGTTACTGTGCAGTGTCGGTACATACAGAATAAGAGCAGATGCTGAGAATTACACCCAGTATACAGGACAAGAGAAGTGCTACTGTGCAGCCTCCATACATACAGAATAAGAGCAGATACTGAGAATTACACCCAGCATACAGGACAAGAGAAGTGCTACTGTGCAGCCTCCATACATACAGAATAAGAGCAGATACTGAGAATTGCACCCAGCATACAGGACAAGAGAAGTGTTACTGTGCAGTGCCCATACATACAGAATAAGAGCAGATACTGAGAATTACACCCAGCATACAGGACAAGAGAAGTGTTACTTTGCAGTGTCCATACATACAGAATAAGAGCAGATACTGAGAATTACACCCAGCATACAGGACAAGAGAAGTGTTACTGTGCAGTGTCCATACATACAGAATAAGAGCAGATACTGAGAATTACACCCAGCATACAGGACAAGAGAAGTGTTACTGTGCAGCGTCCATACATACAGAATAAGAGCAGATACTGAGAATTGCACCCAGCATACAGGACAAGAGAAGTGTTACTGTGCAGCGTCTATACATACACAATCAGTAGAGACACTGGGGGTGACACTCTGGTTATAAGTTGATAATTTGCTGCTCTCAGTGTTGGCGGTGGAGTGACACAGTGCACAGCGGGTGACGCCGAGTTGATCGACATGTTCAATAATTATCTTCTGTCATTTTTTGTTATAATTAGAGTGTAATTATTGTCATGTTTTCTATCTCCTATGAAGCAGCTTGTCTGCAGCACTTTCACTCCAGGGCTGTAAATATAAATATTATCTATATTTCTTACACTGATTCACCCTCCTATACGTGTTATATAGGAAGCTGTCAGTGACGCCAGAGGCCTGACTCGCCCAATCAGCTGCCCAGGGAGACATCCGATGACATGATCACCCTGCTGCGAGACACAATCTACATCCTGACACATAATGGCCTGGCATGGACAAACCTCAATGCCTAACTCAGCAGATTTACAAAGGGGCAAATATGACATAGGGGGTCAGGGCCGGATTTACCATAAGGCAATGTAGGCACGTGCCTACAGGCGCCTCATGATGGAGAGGTGTCTCACTCCCCTCCCTGAGTGCCTCCCTCCTTCCCAATGTAAAGTCCTGAGCGGAGTGTAACTGAGAGGTTACTCACCCTGCATTCCACTGTCACTGATGAGATCTCCCTTCAGTCAGTGGCACCTCTAGCTACTCAATACTGAGGTTCCTCTAGCTACCTAATACTTGGGGGCACCTCTAGCTACATAATGTAGAGGGTACCTCTGGCTACCTAATACTTGGGGCACCTCTAGCTACTTCTTGAGGTTACCTCTGGCTACCTAATACTAAGGGGCACCTGTAGCTACTGTAGAGGTCATCAAGGCTGGGTGCTGGACGGGAGATATGTTTCCCCGCTGTTTGGACTCTGGTCCCTTTAAGCACGTGTGGTCCGTGGAAAGGAGCCTGGGTTTTATAGGCAGCAAGCAATTGCTGCCTGTGTGTTTTTTCTTTTCAGGGCCGGACTCCTGGGATGGGAGGGAAGGATGGGCAGGCCTTCCCATCCCACCTCGGGCCACACCTGTTTTCCTCTGGGCTGTTCAGCTCAGGTAATGAGATTCATAAGGGCTGCTCTGACAGGCAGTCAGGGAAGGTGTTTGGAGGAGTAGCATGCTGGCTACTGAAACTCTTGTCTCAAGAGTATTGCAAATAAAATTGCTGAAAGCTTGCCGAAGGCCAGGCCACACACTGGACTGTGATTTATGTGTGGTTTGGTCCTGTTGGAGACTTGCTGTATCTGAACAAACTGGACTTTACCTTTACCAAAGCTGAAGTAAGCTTCCTGTTATTTTCCTTTTACTGCTGATGTCAAGCTGTTTAATTTCCTGCTGGTTGAATAAACAGAATTTGTTTTTATACAAACTGTACTGTGTGCTGGCTGCGAACCCCAACTTTACACTACCTATGACAGGCAAGGGAAGTAAGGGAGAAGTGACAGCTGGGACAGCCAGCACACATGCGGCACAGTTTTGTGAGGGGTTTGTAGGTTCATGGAGGGCGGAGTCTAAGGTTCCCAGACATCTGTGCCTGTAGGCTCCTGTGACATAAATCTGGGCCTGTATGGGGTAAATGCTATTTCACTGTAGCACACATTTGATGGCTGCCATTGGGTATACCCACGGCCGGGACAAAGTCCCCCAGGGACCTCCCAAGAAGGATTGTAACCCCTTCCATGCTGTCCAGAGTGAAAAGATGTTTTTCTTCTTCCAGTGAAATTTTAACTCTCCATCAAATTACGAGGGATTATCGTAAAGTTTTAATCAACACCCCTGGAAGTGATGTTATATTCATGAAATTTTGTCATTGCCATCATTGGGGCATGATGTTACGACAGTCAGCTCATTGTATCTTTTCATTCTTTTTTAGATTGAGCCAGAAGTGACTAAAGTGTGAGATCAGATGGAACAGATTGAGGCTGGCAGCGTGAAAAAGTTCCAGCATGTGAAGGGTAATAGCAACCAGCCAATTCATGGTGAGATGATGGCAGTTCATAGAAACGATTGCCGATCTTATAGCACTATTGTGAGGTGTGGACAAGGAATTCCCAAAGTGGTCACATGTCCCTCACAGAGGAGCCAACGCAGATGAGCCAAGACCTGGAAGACCATTACCGAAGGTCCATGCGGCCACAGTGAAGAAAGTGGAGTGTTTAACCCTCAAAGACAGACGACCAACCATTTAAATCCTCATGAATGAAACTGGCCTCAGTTCATGGCCAGATTTCAGGTTAAGACCACAAAGGCTAGAGAACCAGAAAAGCAAGGGGCGGGCTGTAGGCAGCAGGGTGGCAGTAGTAGTTAGCCAGCCGAACACTCGCCTTGCTACGCAGAGTTTTATCTAGAGGGGTGCAGGCATGGCTTGTGCCATGGGCGCCACAGCACCATGGGCGCCATGCTCCTCCCTCATGCTTCACCATCATACAGAGGGATGCCTCTCAGGCATTTGTACCTGCTCTTATACTGGAGGACATCTCTCACTACCTATACTGGGGGGGGGGGGGTCTATTTATACTGGGGGACACACACCTACCAAACCTTTACTGTGGGGTTACTTATACTGAGGGGAACCTCTCATTACCTATACTGGTGGACTACTTATACTGGGGAGCCATCTCAAACTACATACACTGGGAGGGCAACGTAAACTGGTGTCTACTTATACTGGGTGAACTACCTCTGGCTACCTATACTAGGGTGCTACCTCTGGTTACTTTTACTTGGGGGCTAACATTGCAAGAAAAGAAGCTGTTATTATGGGGCAAAGTGGTCTGATGGTGGCGGGGGGGGGGGGGGGGGCGCAATTTCAGTGTTTGCCATAGGCGCTAAATTACCCAGATACGCCCGTTTGCACATAGTAGTGGGCGACTACCAATAGCCGGATCTGGTACTCGGGGATGATGGGGGCAACTAACGGGCACTTACAGTGCTCTCTGAGCTGCCTGTCACTCACTGAATGTGCTGCACGCCAGAGAGCTTACAATCTAATCCCTGCCATCATGTCACTAAATGTTCTAAGCGGACCTTATAATGTTGCGGGGGGTGGGGGGGGGTAGGATGCGGTCAGTCCGGGGGCAGCTGGTGATAGTGGGCCTTGAGTGGTAAAAAGTACAAATCTGCCCCTGCGTCAGTTATGGTAGTGTGTGGAAAATTATAAATTACCAATTGCATATGTCTAATGTGTGCTGGGTACTAGTGTTGGGCGAACACCTGGATGTTCGGGTTCGGGAAAGTTCGCCGAACATGACCGCGATGTTCGGCATGTTCGGGCCGAACCCTGAACTCCCCGAACATCCCGCTTTTGGGGGCCCTATGGGGTCGCAGGCATAAGGGGGGAGGTCGGAAATTCCCCCCACCCCCTCCGCTAGCGCTCCCCCCTCTGCCCGCTTCCCCATACAAAAGTTTAAGGAAAGTACCGGTGGTAGTGGATGGCCTGGCAGTGGCACTGTGGAGTGAGGAGGAGGAGTCCGGAGAGTGACGCGTTGAGGGAGGCCGGGCAGCGGGCGGTTCAGCGGTAGTACCCTTGTGGTACTTCCGCCCTTTCTCTGACCTCACGCCCGCTGCCCGGCCTCCCTCAACGCGTCACTCTCCGGACTCCTCCTCCTCACTCCACAGTGCCACTGCCAGGCCATCCACTACCACCGGTACTTTCCTTAAACTTTTGTATGGGGAAGCGGGCAGAGGGGGGAGCGCTAGCGGAGGGGGTGGGGGGAATTTCCGACCCCCCCCCCCCCCCCGCGATCGGGGCATGCTCCCCCCTTATGCCTGCGAACCCATAGGGGGGCCGTATTCGGCCGAACAGGGCCCTGTTCGGCCGAACAGGGGCCCTGTTCGGCCAGGTTCGGCCAGGAATTGAGCCGTTCGGGCGAACGCGAACAGTTTGGCCGAACACCACCAGGTGTTCGGCCGAACTCGAACATCACCCGAACAGGGTGATGTTCTGCAGAACCCGAACAGTGGCGAACACTGTTCGCCCAACACTACTGGGTACACACGATTCAATTTCCCGTCCGATTGAGAGGAAGTTGCATCGTGTGTACATGTCAAAACTGCTCCCGATTGATAAAGGTGTCTATTTTTCCATGATCAATCCCAATATTGAACACAAGCACATTGGACATGTGAGAAATAATTGTCTGATTCCCGTCAATCGTATGGGAAATTGCATCACATGTATTTAGCATAAGGTATCTGCACACTGCGCTCTACGTTTGCGAACCCCGTTCCAGAAAACAACACCTTTCAAGACAGATGCTGACGCAGTGGGAACAGGAGAAAGAGGGTTTTTTTTGGTTGAGCACCATTACTCTTCAAATACAGGAACTTTGTCACACTGCAAGCCTCGATTTTTTCCATCTCACACTTCTGGCACAATTGTGTCATTCACTTCTGGCACAATCTGTAAAAGAAATAAAGGATATAATTAACTGATTTTCCCATGATTCACTTAAAGAGAACATGGAACAAAAAAAGGTTCCCCTGGGGGGTACTGATCTCGGGAGGGGGAAGCCTCAGGGTACCTATGATGCTTCCCCCTCCGCTGTAGCTCCCGGCAGTCCAGCGCTGGCTCTTCTGAAGTGTCCAGCAATCCTCCCTCGACAAGCCTGACAAGCGCTGATAAGCGCTGATTTATTTACCTTTCCTGGCTCCAGCGGGGGCGCTGTTGCGGCTCTGTGCGCGGAGATAGGCGGAAATAGCCGACCTCTGTCAGGTCCGCTCTACTGCGCAGGAGACTTGCAGCTGCGCCAGGCATGAGCTTCTGAATTCCGCAGAAGCTAATTTTCCGAAATTCCGCCGAAATTGGGTGGTCCGCATTGTACCGCGGAACGCGGAAATTACAAAACGGTAGTCGGAATATGCGGAATACCGGAATCGGAATTTCACCAATCAGGAGATGCGGAATTAGTTGACCAATCATGATCAGCAGGTGAAATCACTTGCAAATGCTTGCTGATGCTGACGTCACTCCTCCTGTCCTGGTAACTCTCTTCACTATCGCCGTCCACATGCACTCAGGGACTACTGGCTGGAAGCGACATCTGCGAACTTCTGCCTGGGCGCCACCCAATCACTCCGCACTACAAAAGAAACGGATTTCCGCAAAAAACGAAAGTACGTTTTTTTAACCAAATTTAAAAAGTACAAATCAACTTTATTAACAATAGACTATTATCAACAGTATTGATGATCATCTTAAATTTCAGATACAAAAACGATGTTTCAAATGAGCGACTGAGTAATTCCTCCGAAATTTAAGGAAATCCATTTAAAAATTACGGAAAATGTACCCCGCGGAATTCCGTGGTATGTAGAGGAATTACGCCGGAATGCAGCGGTAGAGGAATTTCGTTATGACGGTATGCGGAATTACAGCGGAATCGGAAATTGGCTCTTCCGACCATGCCTGGCCTGCGCAGTAGAGCGGCCCGACAGCGATCGGCTATTTCTGCCTATCTCCGAGGCGGAGAGCCGATACTGCGCCTGCGCTGGAACCGGGAAGGTAAATATTTACATCCCCGCTGTTCGGGGAGCTTTATCACTGCTGCCGTGGGACCGAGGAGAATAAGAGATCTGGAGGCTTCCCCAACGACCCCCCCCCCCCCCCTCCTGAGGTAAGTACCCCCCAGGGGAGGTTTTTTCGTTACAGCTTTTCTTTAACCACCTGAGCGGTCTGGACGAGCTGAGCTCGTCCAACACCGCCGGAGGTCGCCGCTCAGGCCCTGCTGGGCCGATTTTAATCAAATAAAAAGCAGCACACGCAGCCGGCACTTTGCCAGCCGCGTGTGCTGCCTGATCGCCGCCGCTCTGCGGCGATTCGCCGCGAGCAGCGGCGAAAGAGGGCCCCCCTAGCCGCCTGAGCCCTGCGCAGCCGGAACAAAAAGTTCCGGCCAGCGCTAAGGGCTGGATCGGAGGCGGCTGACGTCAGGACGTCGGCTGACGTCGATGACGTCACTCCGCTCGTCGCTATGGCGACGATATAAGCAAAACAAGGAAGGCCGCTCATTGCGGCCTTCCTTGTTTATTCTGGGCGCCGGAGGCGATCGGAAGATCGCCTCCGGAGCGCCCTCTAGTGGGCTTTCATGCAGCCAACTTTCAGTTGGCTGCATGAAATAGTTTTTTTTTTTATTTAAAAAAAACCCTCCCGCAGCCACCCTGGCGATTTAATCAGAACGCCAGGGTGGTTAAGGACCAATGCTGACACTGGCAAAGTTCCATCAATATACCATAAAAACTTCCGGGTGACAATGTTATGAAATACCACAAATCGATGTCTTGGAAGTAAAGTATTGGTTTATTTACTGTACAGGAGACGAAATATTTGTCTGCCGAGGAGGGCAGGAAACAGAAGTTATATACCCCAAATTACACATTACAATCATTCCTCCTACCAATAACCTGATTGGATCATCACAAAATCTCTAAGTTAACTATTGGAATACAGAATACAGCATAAATGAATACATATTAATATATAAGTGGATGAGATCAGTCAGTCGTTAATTATTATTAGAGGTATATATTTCATCAGTAGCTTGTTTAATTTAAGGCTAGTTTGACTGGTGAGATTCACACAGCGTCATCCTTATCTACAAGACAGACAAATCATCCCTAGTAGCACATTCCAAACCCATGAAAACATGTGAAAGAAGAGAACTAGTCTTATGCTGTATAGAACAAAGGGAGTATGGCAAAATGGCTTACAGGTGGCCATTTTATTTATCAATTTTACTTCAACAATTTAAAGGGATACTGTAGGGGGGTCAGGGGAAAATGAGTTGAACTTACCCGGGGCTTCTAATGGTCCCCCGCAGACATCCTGTGCCCGCGCAGCCACTCACTGATGCTCCAGCCCCGCCTCCAGTTCACTTCTGGAAATTCTGACTTTAAAGTCAGAAAACCACTGCGCTTGTGTTGCCGTGTCCTCGATCCTGCTGATGTCACCAGGATCGTACTGCGCAGGCACAGACCATACTGGGCTTCTGCTATACACTCCTGGTGACATCAGCGGGATCGAGGACACGGCAACGCAGGCGCAGTGGTTTTCTGACTTTAAAGTCAGAAATTCCAGGAGTGAACCGGAGGCGGGGCCGAGCATTGGTGAGTGGCTGCGCTGGCACAGGACGTCTGCGGGGGACCATTAGAAGCCCCGGGTAAGTTCAGCTCATTTTCCCCCGACCCCCCTACAGTATCCCTTTAAACTTTAGGATACCCCTTCTGTACGGACCGTGGCCTTTAAATTCTGCACGGTAAAGCGCATACAGTCCACTGTTAGAGTGCCACTAACAAAAATGCACCAAAGTTACGAATGAATCGCCTGTGGCGGTTACAGCTCCGGAGCCACTTGAAAGCTCAGGCCCACGCTTGCTCCGAGAAGCTAATTCCGCCACAGCCGTACTTTCCAATTATGACAAGTCTTTCAAATGGCGGTCCAAGGCCACCGCACCAAGAAGTTGTATTTTATCTTCTCATTAAGTTTCGACACGGCTGCTCAGATCTTTTAATGCTGCTATATTTCCAGACTGCAGCGCTGATAACGGGCTTGGCGGTAAAAAAAAAAGAAGAAGAAGCAGCAATTTGAGTTTGTACAGACACAATAGAAGCTGAAGCGTCTTCATCTTGTCCTCTGTGCTACGTCTTTAGAACAAGTGATTGCCAATACAGTGTGATTGATGAGCGTTCGGCGGTACGGGGTCTTGTTGCCATGCCGTCCTTGTCATGGAGCAATTATCCGCGCCTATTGACCGCGTCTCTGCTACATGCATCTTCCATGGCTATTCATCAGACCAAAAGCGCCTGATTAGCTGGACGGATTGCCCTAACAGCCCGCCGCGTCCGACACCCAACAAGTCATTTGCTTCAATTAACATGTTTTTCAAGACAGCCCAAAAAAGCCATCACCCCCAAGTGTTATGGATAGGCGATTTAATTTGCATAGTCGGGAGCTGTGCAAAAGTACAAAGAAATTATGGGCAATTGACGCAAGTATTTCATTCTATAGACAATTTTTATATTCCAATAAATATGTTTGTTAGGCTTGCTTTGGACCGGTGCTCCAACGAATTAACTTACACCGTCGAACTAACATCCCATAGACTTTATTATCCCCTCCCTAACCCTCCTGCCTGTGCATTTGTCAGTGAATGTAGGAAGATTCAACTGGTAGTTTATGGCAAGAGAGGCTCCAGCCTCAGGGCGCAGTGTAGGAGGGGGCGCACAACTCACTTGCTATCATTCCCCTATTGTGTTGAAGCAGAGAGAAAGAAGAAAAGGGGATACATGGCAGTGACTGCAAGCCAGATATCTAGAGATGAATGTGTTAGGTGGGGTGGGGGCCCTGGGGAGCCTCTTAGTCTAATAGCAATCAGTGAGTGACGGCTGGGGTGGGAAGAATGGAGGGGCGCACTTTGGTGTCTAAGCCTCGGGTGCTGAAGGATCTTGTCCCAGCTCTGGGATTGCTATATGCTATTTTATATGATACTATATATATACTGTAGTTCACGGTACATGGCAACGCTTATTCCTGGCTAGAGAAGACATTGTACGATACAAGAATAGCAGGTGATGGGCGACAATTTCTCCTAAGGGACACATTAGCTTCATCCAGGAGGCGGAAGTGGTTGCTAGCAAATCACAGAATAATCATAGTCACCTGGAAGCCCCCTGGTTCTTTGGGTGGAGAGGTGCTCCAGTGTAGTGTGCCAGCCGACACACATCAGCAATCAGGGGCATAGCTAGAAACCATGGGACCCCATAGAAAAATGTTGGCTGGGGCCACCAACAAAAAAATAAGGCACTTACTACATCAGTGTCGCTGATATATACGTACTCGAACTGTTTATATCCTGTGTTCAGTCAGTCAGCTTCCAGCACGTTTTGGTAGGTTGCACTTAGTGTGATCACCCGTGCTTAGTAAGTTCAGTCCTGTTCCTATTACCTTGCGTGGATTGCGCTCACTTCTGCGTGCAAGTAGCGAATCCTTCCTAGTCCTGTTCCTATTACCTTGCGTGGATTGCGCTCACTTCTGCGTGCAAGTAGCGAATCCTTCCTAGTCCTGTTCCTGTTACCTTGTGTGGATTGTGCTCACTTCTGCGTAGAAGTAGCGAATCCTTCCTAGTCCTGTTCCTTGTATTGCTCCAGTTCCTAGCTAGTGTTCCTTGCTTATGTTATATCCTGTCTGTGAACCCTGTTGCATTGTGGGAAATAGCTGTTCACAGCTGTTTCCAACTGCCAAAACGGCAAGCAGCAGCTACATCACCTGCCAGCAGTAAAAATGTCACCATGTGATAAATGTCAGAACATAAATCAGGGATTTAAAATATTTTACAATGGGCAAACACTGACTAAATCATTAATACATAATTATTGTAAAAATGAAGCACTTTTTTATTACAGTGATCTCTTGAGATTCAGAAGTAAGGCTGTATACAGCCTGCTTGTGTATGGATGTATTTTCTATGTGTGGACATGCTGTACATCAACCTACTTCCTGTTTTGGTGGCCATTTTGTTTGTTTATAAACAAACTTTTTAAAACAGTTTTTGACTACTTTTAATGCGGCGGGGAGCGGTGAAATTGTGACAGAGGGTAATAGGAGATGTCCCCTAACGCACTGGTAGGTTTACTTTTGTGCGATTTTAACAATACAGATTCTCTTTAAAGAGAAACTCCGACCAAGAATTTAACTTTATCCCAATCAGTAGCTGATACCCCTTTTTACATGACAAATCTATTGCATTTCACAAACAGACCATCAGGGGGCGCTGTATGACTGATATTGTGGTGAAACCCCTCCCACAAGAAGCTCTGGGACCACGGTACTCTGGGCAAACTGCCACAATGTAACAATGTTCACAGACAGGAAACAGCTGTCTGTAACTGCCAGAACAGCTAGAAGCAGCTACATAACCTGCCCACAGTAACAATGTCACCATGTAATAAATGTCAGAATGTGAATCTGGGAGAGGAAAGATTTTACAATGGGAAAACACTGACTAAATCATTTATACATAAATATTGTAAAAATGAAGCACTTTTTTTATTACATTATTTTCACTGGAGTTCCTCTTTAAGTCCATGCATGTGCTGGTCAACTGACAATTTCCATGTGAACCAGACACCTTTACATTTTCACTGTTTCAGAATACATCTTTACTCCAACAGACCACCTATAGAGAAGTGCTCACTCTCCCATACTGCATATTTGCCTGATGAAGCAGGATTTGTCCCAAGAAACGCATTGATATAGATTTTATTCCCCCATTTCAATAAAAGAATTAATGTGATCATCCTAGAACTGTCTCCTTAATGAGGAAAGTCCACCCGCTCCTTTTAAACTTTTTTTATAGATGACTTTTGGTGCCTCCGTTGCTTTCTTGGACTACTGATCCAGCCTTGGTGGAGAGTCGTCCCCTTACCCACCCAGACCAGAAAGTGACAATTATCCCGAGTCTGGTCTGGCTTGTTCTCCCCAGTGCCTAGGTGCACTAACAGACCCAGCCACACCAAGCACATGCTGCTGCATGCAAACAGCCGCTTTGCTGTCAGGACATGCGGCGGCTTTTCCGCGTTCCACCACACAACCAGACGCGTGCAAACCGCCGCGTAGGACGCGGAGTCAGCCGCCTAGCTCTTGGCACACGCGGCGGCTTTTCCGCATTTCCTCACAGAGGTAAAGTCAATTTGTATGCATCTTGCAGTTTAGTGTCGTTCCTATTCAGGCTGTGTAATAGAAAAGAATAGTAGAAATAAAACTCCTAATATTTAATGGATTTTTTTTTTTATAAGGGATGCCTATAAATATACTTTTCATAAGTTGCTACATAATCAAATACACCTTCCCCCCTCAAAAAAAAAAAAAAAAAAATCTTCCAAAGACTATCCTAACTTATGGAAGACAATTAAAGACTACTATTATTTATTTACTGCATGCTTACCGCTGAAATACTTACCGCTGCTAAAAAAAAAAAAAAAAAAAAAAAAAAAAAAAAAGGAGGAAAATACCTCATGAGGTATTTTACCTACAAAGAAATATTTACCTCACAACATAGCTACCAGAATTGAGGCCATCTTGTATGTAGTTACTTGTAGTGAATTTGACAGCCATAGCATCCACAGAACTTTACAGCAGTCTCGATAGAGCCAAACATACAGAGCACAGGGATACGTGTGACATGTCCTGCTACAAGAGGGAATGCTAGGACTTCACACGTAGACTACCAACGACACCCAGGATCTGGGAGGGTGTGGTCATGGAATCCACCCACTTTTTTCAACCCAGGGCTATCCTATGCTTTTATGCTGGGTACACACTATGAAATTTTCTGGCTGATTTACTGTCAGATCGATTATATCCAACTGGCCCGATTTGCTTTCCGATCGATTTCCTAGGTGGCTGGATGGTGTAATGGTTAAGGGCTTTGTCTCTGACACAGGAGACCAGGGTTCGAATCTCGGCTCTGCCTGCTCAGTAAGCCAGCACCTATTCAGTAGGAGACCTTTGGCAAGTCTCCCTAACACTGCTACTGCCTATAGAGCGCGCCCTAGTGGCTGCTGCTCTGGCGCTTTGAGTCCGCCAGGAGAAAAGCGCAATATAAATGTTATTTGTCTTGTCTTGTCTATTAAAGTGAACGGATCGCAAAATGCTCGGAAATCGAACTGAAAACAAAATCGGGCATGTTGGAAATAATCAATCTGACAGTAAATCGACCATAAAATCTCATAGTGTGTACCCAGCATAAGGTAGATTTCTTCTTGTAACACCTCCTTTCAAAAAAAATTTGCCCCAAAATAGTTAGTGCCCCCAAAATAGATCCCTATATGCCCCTTAATTTTTTTTCCTGTTTAGCTGGTCTGAATGAGTTGGTACTGAACGATGCCAGCAGGATTGTGGGAAGTTTTTTGTTTTTAGCTACAGTAACAAGCTTATCTCAGCATGCAAATAACAGAAAGCATTCGATTTCTGATAAGATAAGGAAACTATGACCAGAAGGTAATTGAATCCCCTATCTCTCTGAAGAGTTCAATTATGAAAACCTGGGGCTAGAAAAATCGGGTCACTGTACGTCTATCCTCTACTGCCTCTTGAAGCTTGTCCAAGCTCATGTTTGTTGCTTCGAAGATACGATCTGCATTCTCATTCTCTGCTGTTCCCTCCTCCTTTTGCGCTCCATCTTTCCAGCATCAGGGTCTTCACCTAAATTCCTGAAAATACAGGTTTCTGATCAGAAAAAATATGAAATTTGATTAAGTAGTTGATGGTGCTTTATATGCACTAAGTATCTAGGCAACCAAGGTCTAATGTTTCACAGAATGTTAGCACTGCACTGTGATAGAGAAATATAATATATGTCCTCCGAAGCCGTGCCAGATAAAAGAAGAAAAAGAACTGGATTTGTACAAATCAATTCAAAGATCCAAAAGAAAAAAGACAAGCAAAACTGTTTAGTTGGATCAGAAAGGTTAATTCATTAAAGAGGACCTGAACTCTTGCCCAGGACAGAAGGAAGAGAGAGAAATTCACCCTGTATCTATTTAGAGAGTTTAGCCTGTCTAATTCCCCCTCATCTGCGACTAATCACAAGTGTAATTTGATCTCTCAGCTGTGTCAGCTGGCTGCCTTGACAGAGCAGCTAATTTGAAAACACAGGATGTGCTATCTGCGCAATGCTTGTTATGTACATAGCATAAGTAGCGGTAAAATCGCCAGGAATTTTACCAACCTTGAGTGAATCAACCCCAATATGCTGGCGACACAACTCCATTGTGCTGGCGACACGCTGTGTGTCGCTAGCACTGCGGAGGGTATAGCAGCGCACAGGGGGGTCCTGGAGGCACACCATGGGGCAACAGAGGCTGGTGATAGTGTGCACAACCAGCCTCTGTGCCCCACTAACATAATTAAATCCCACCTCGGGTTCTCTTTAAGACAGTATATAACAGTGCAATGGTGCACACTGTAATACAGCACATTTTATAGTAGGGGTAAACACAGTTACAAGCAGTAGATACAGGATATAGCAATGTATATAATAGAATCAGATATGCACACAGTGTTAGGCCCTGTTCAGACTGTCAGCGTTTGCAGAATTCGTATAAATTTAAAGAAACGCAAGGTAAAAAACGCATGCGTTTGTATGCGTTTTCTATGCGTTCAAATGCGTTTTTCATTGCGTTTTGCACACACACGTCACACAGGAAACAGAAAAGAATTATGGGAAACGCGGAGGGAACCGTACGCTAAACACGCAATGGTACGTGTTTTTGATACGCATCTATAGACTTTTATTGCGTCCGTTTCTGTGCATGATGCACAGAACTGCGTGCAGCAATGCGGATGAGAAACGTATGCGGCTCATACGCATACATGTGAACGAGACTATTAGAAAACATTAGTAGCCGTTTCTATGCGCCAAGTCTGCCCGCACGCGTTCTGTAAAAACTGCTAGGAACGCACATAGTCTGAACGGGGCCTAAGGGTAGGTTCACAGCGGGGCATTGCGGTGTGCCATAACGCAACATAGAACATCGCACTGCGTTACAAAAACAACGCAATATTCACAGTACGGCCTTTGCTGTGCGGTCTGACAGAGTGCGGTATACCAGCGCACTGCATGTAGTGAGTAACCCGACACACAATGTCTGTGTTAACAGTACAGTGAAGCAAACCTTTCATTGACTGTGTGCTTCACTGTATGCGACGCAAAGTGTGGATAATGTGCGACGACGCTTTCCCGTTGTGCTGTGTTCCCACTGTTACAGGGGACCCAACGCAACTCTCACTGTGCACATAGCCTTATAGGGTACACACAGCTACATGCACTAGATATAGGAGATAACACAGTATATAGTAGGGATAGGGTTGCACACAGTGTTATAGAATGCACACAGCGACGTAGCAATAGGGGGTGCTGAGGTTGCAACTGCACTCAGGCCCCTGGACCAGAGGGGTCCATCAGCAAGCCTCCTTTATCCATCCTATTAGCTTTTTATTGGTGCTAGGCTGGTAATGAACACCTCTATATGTGCATTTCACGAGAAAAAAAGAGAAACTGTAACGAAGAATTGAACCTCATCTCTATCAGTGGCTGATACCCCCTTTCCCATGAGAAATCTATTCCTTTTCACAAACGGATCATCAGGGGGGTCTGTATGGCTGATATTGTGGTGAAACTCCTCCCACAGGAAACAGTGAGGACCATGGTCCAGGCAGCATCCTGTATGTGAACCTCCTTGCATTTTGGGAAATAGCGGTTTACAGCTGTTTCCAACTGCCAAAAAGCAAGCAGCATCTCCTTCCACTGACATCACCTGCCAGCAGTAAAAATGTCACCATGTGATAAATGTCAGAATGTAAATCAGGTAGAGGAAAGATTTTACAACGGGCAAACACTGACTAAATCATTTATACAAAAGTATTGTAAAAATGAAGCACTTTTTTATTATATCATTTTCACTGGAGTTCCTCTTTAACTGCTTCCTTAAAGAAAATCTGTAAGGAAAAAAAGTGCCCCTGGGGATACTCACCTCGGGAGGGGGAAGACTCTGGATCCTAACAAGGCTTCCCCCGTCCCTCCGTTGCTTTGCCGGGACCCCCGAATTGCGGCGAGGTAAATATTTACCTACCGCGATCCTGTACCCCTAGCAGCTCTTCATTCGGGTAAGGCGGAAATAGCCGAACCCGAACGATCCGCTGTACTGTGCAGGCGCGAGCCCTTTGCACTTGCGCAGTAGAGCGGATACGATTGAGCTCGGCTACTTCTACCGGAATGAAGCGCAGCTACTGAGCCTGCGCTGGATCCCGGAGAGGTAAATATATCAAGTCTTGTCAGGCTTGTTGAGGGAGGATTCCGGGATACTTCGGGGGAGACAGCACTGGATTGCCTGCAGCTACAGGGGAGGGGGAAGCCTCATTGGGACCCTGAGGCTTCCCCCTTCCAAGGTGAGTATCCCCTAGTGCAGTGATGGCTAACCTTGACACTCCAGCTGAGGTGGAACTACAAGTCCCATGAGGCATTGCAATACTCTGACAGCTCTAAGCATAACTCGGGGAGGCAGAGGCATGATGGGGTTTGTAGTTTTGTCACAGCTGGAGTGCCAAGGTTAGCCATCACTGCCCTAGAGGGTTGTTTTTTAGTGTTACAGAGTCTCTTTAATTTCATTAATCTCATTACACCTCTGAGGGGGCTTCATATCAATAGAGTGCTTGGGGCCCCATGTAAGGCTTGCACTGGGGCCTCAAGATCATCAGCTACACCACTGGGTACTCACAGTTACATGCAGTATAGATATAGGAGATAACAGTATATGATGGGGATAGGGGTGCACACAGTTACATGCAGTAGACATAGGGCTTGATTCACAAAGCGGTGCTAACCTACTTAGCACGTCTAAAGTCTTTAGACATGCTAACCAGGGTGCTAAGTAGGTTAGCACCGGATTTCTCAATCAGATCGCGCGCTAACGTTGCGCGCGCAAAGTTTTACGCGCGCAAAGTTTTACGCGCGCAAAGTTTTATGCGCGCTAAGTCCCACAAGGCTTTAATAGGCATTTCGCGCGGTGCGCCCTGCGCTCTGTGCAGTGTGCGCGTAAAGTTTTACGCGCGAAAAGCTCGTTTAGACGTGCTAAGGGGGTTTTCACAGGCGTGCTAACAGTTAGCACCGCTTTGTGAATCAAGCCCATAGAATATAGCACAGACTATAATAGACACACTGATGAAAATAAGTTTATAATAGGGATCGGTGCGCACACAGTGATATAGCTCAATATATAGTAGGGGGTAGGGCTAAATACATGTACTATATACAGGATATAGTACAGTATATAATCATGTACACAGTGATATATCACAAATACAGTAGGGGTACATACAGCGAAATGCAGTAGATATAGAATATACAGAATATAATATAAAGAATATAGAATATATGATGGTAGGGGTACAGGTACATACAGTGACATGCACTACATATAGGATATCGCACTGCATATAATAGGGGTACACAGTACAGTGGCATAGCTAAGAAGCTATGGGCCCCAGTGCAAGATTTACATGGGGCCCCCCAAGCACTCTATTCATACCAATTGATATGGCGCACCAAAACCTGCCAAGGATTTCCACAGGGTTAGAAGGGGAACAGCAGAGGCGTAGCTAGGCTTTTCAGGGCCCTGGGACAAAGACAGATTTTTGCGCCCCCCTCTGGACAAATTGGGCATGGCCACGCTTCAGAATGTGGTCATGGGTGGAGCCAAATGTACAAATGCTGTTCCCCTCATTTAGATAGTCAAATGTACATTGTTCTGCTGCTGTTAACACTTCTGTAGAGCGAGGGAGAGAAGCAGAGACACTTCAGGCAGCCAGTGAGCTGCCTCTCACTCACTTGGGGGTGTGGTGGCCATGCTCTGCGCCCACTTACAGTACTGCGCCTGGGGATATGTGTCCTCCCTTGCCCACCCATAGCTACGCCTCTGGGGAACAGTATGTTAATGATTACTACTATTTAAAACATCTATAGAAGTGATTATTACCAGCACAGGACCAATAGAGAGCTAATATTGTGCTTGAGGGAAGGCCCTGATGCGGTTGCTACCTCTGCACCCCCTATTGCTACTCCACTGTCTATACATAATTCATACGGCGCAACAAATCCTGCCAAGGACAGCCGCAGTGTCAGAGGTGCAAGAAGAGAAGGAACAGCTTGTTAATGATCACTACTATTCAAAGCATCTGTAGAAGTGATTATTGCCAGCACAGGACCAATAAAGTGCTAATACTGCGGTCGAGAGAGGGCTCCTCTGGGCCCCTCTAACCCAAGGGCCCCGGTGCGGTCACTACCTCTGCACCCGCTATTGCTTCGCCACTGGCACAGTACACAGTAGGGGAAGAAGTACACATACAGTGATGCAGAATTATATGTAGCAGGGGTAGGGGTACACACAATGACATGCAGTACATATAGGATAATAGGGGTACACACACTGCCATGGAGCATACACAGCATATCGCACAGTACACAGTAGGGGCAGAAGTGTACAGTGACACAGCACTATATGTAGCAGGGGTAGGGGTACACACAATGACATGCAGTACATATAGGATAATAAGGGTACACACAGTGCCATGGAGCATATATAGCATATAGCACAGTGCACAGCAGGGGCAGAGGTACACAGTGACACAGCACTATATGTAGCAGGGGTAGGGGTACACACAATGACATGCAGTACATAGGATAATAAGGGTACACACAGTGCCATGGCGTATACATAGCATATAGCACAGTACACAGTAGGGGCAGAGGTGCACACTGATACAGCACTATATGTAGCAGGGGTAGGGGTACACACAATGACATGCAGTACATATAGGATAATAAGGGTACACACAGTGCCATGGAGTATACATAGCATATAGCACAGTGCACAGCAGGGGCAGAGGTACACAGTGATACAGCACTATATGTAGCAGGGGTAGGGGTACACACAATGACATGCAGTACATATAGGATAATAAGGGTACACACAGTGCCATGGAGTATACACAGCATATAGCACAGTACACAGTAGGGGCAGAGGTGCACACTGATACAGCACTATATGTAGCAGGGGTAGGGGTACACACAATGACATGCAGTACATATGGGATAATAGGGGTACACACAGTGCCATGGAGCATATATAGCATATAGCACAGTGCACAGCAGGGGCAGAGGTACACAGTGATACAGCACTATATGTAGCAGGGGTAGGGGTACACACAATGACATGCAGTACATATAGGATAATAAGGGTACACACAGTGCCATGGAGTATACATAGCATATAGCACAGTGCACAGCAGGGGCAGAGGTACACAGTGATACAGCACTATATGTAGCAGGGGTAGGGGTACACACAATGACATGCAGTACATATAGGATAATAAGGGTACACACAGTGCCATGGAGTATACACAGCATATAGCACAGTACACAGTAGGGGCAGAGGTGCACACTGATACAGCACTATATGTAGCAGGGGTAGGGGTACACACAGTGGCATGCAATACATATAGGATAATAGGGGTACACACAGTGCCATGGAGTATACATAGCATATAGCACAGCACACAGTAGGGGGCAGAGGTGCACAGTAATACAGCACTATATGTAGCAGGGGTACACACAATGACATGCAGTACATATGTGATAATAGGGGTACACACAATGACATGCAGTACATAGAGGATAATAGGGGGTACACACCATGGCATGGAGTATACATAGCATATAGCACAGTACACAGCACACACAATGATACAGCACAGAGTGCACAGTGGGAGGGGGGAGGGGTATACATAAGAGTGATATAACACAGGATATAGTAGAGGGGGAGGGGTACACACAGTGATACACAATATATACAGTGGAGGGGGAGGAGGGGGGAGGCTCTCCCAGTGACAGACATGCATTGGACTGTGCTGGGCATCTCGGGCTCCCCCCGGTGGCCAGCTCCGGAGCCTGCGCACTGACTCTCCATCCTCCTCCTCCGGCGCTGACACTGGGGATCCCCGTCCGGCCGTCCATCCGTCCGTCTGTACAGCCAGCGCAGTGCGGGAGGACACCCGGGACCAGGCATCCTACACCCGGGCACGTACACACGGACAGAGGGGGGGCACACGGAGGGCTAGAGGGGGGCGAGCGGCAGCTTCAGCACCGCGGACAGCGGCCGGGGCTACAGCAGTAGCAGCTTCAGCACCGCGGACAGCGGCCACATGCCGGGATTGGGGGGTGCCGGGAGGAAGAGGGGTACAGTCAGGAGATAGGGGGGTGCTGAGGGCTACAGTGGAAAAGTAAGGGGTACAGAGGGGGCATAAGGGGGTGCCGTGGGTAGAGGGGAGCAAAGAGGAGAAAAAGGGGGTACAGAAAGGAGTGTGTTGGGGAATAGAGGGGTACAGAGAGGAAAGAGGGGTGTGTGTTATGGAATAGGGGGTGCAAAGAGGAAATACGTGTTTGTGTTAGGGGGTACATAGAGCCAATAACAGGGTGTATTGGGGAATAGGGGGTACAAAGAATAAAGGGGTGTGTTGGGGTTCAAGGGGTACAAAGAATAGATAACCGGGTGTATTGGGGAATAGAGGGGTACAGAGAGGAATAAGGAGGTGCTGGGGATAAAAGGGGTTCTGAGACCTTGGGAATAGATGGGCGCAGGGCAGAAATAAGGGGGTGCTTGGAGTAGAGGGGTACAGGGTGCTGGGGAATAGAGAGCCACACACAGAAGAGGTGAGGGGGTTGTAAGGGGATGGAGAAGTGTAGATATGTGATAAGTGGGTGTTAAGGAGACAGAATTTTACAGAGAGTTCGTAAGGGGGTGTTCGGGGAGTTCAGGGGTACAGACTGAAGGTAAATGACTGCTGGATAAGGAGGATAGGGAGACAAGCTATAGGTAGTGTTGGTGGGATAGTGGGGTACGCAGTGGAGTTAAAGGAGGTACTGGTGGAATAGTGGGGTACAGAGAAATCCTACAGACATAGGAATATAGGCTAGGAACACAGAGGGGAGACAGAGTGGGTACAGAGGTAAATAGACAAGATCTGAGTAAAGGTAAAGGGGTACTGGGGGTACAGGATACCAGGCAGGATATTGGGAAGGGGAGAGGGTTCGGGACACCCCAGCACAGACATGCAGAGGTCCTGGAGATTATAGAGACAGAGCTGTATAGACAGGAGGGTTGTACATACTGGGGGGGACATGAAGCTGTGACAACCCTGGAGGATGATGATGGCCCCCCTCCTCCTCCTGAACCTCCTCCTACTCGGGCTCCTGAAGAGTGAGTACCCCAACACTCCATCAGCAGGTGCACCCCTCTGACTCCATTGCAGAACTCTGTGTGTGCGCGTGCGTGTGTGTATGAGTGTGTGTGTGTGTGTGTGTGTGTGTGTGTGTGTGTGTGTGTGTGTGTGTGTGTGTGTGTGTGTGTGTATACAGTGTGTGTGTGTGTGTGTATATATATATATCTGTGTGTGCGCGTGCGTGCGTGTATGAGGGTGTGTGTGTGTGTGTGTGTGTGTGTATTGGTTATTGTGTGTTAGTGTGCATGTGATCGTGTGTGTGTTACTATGTGTATTGGTTATTGTGTGTTAGTGTGCATGTGATAGTGTGTGTGTTACTATGTGTATTGGTTAGTGTGTGTGTGTGTGTGTGTGTGTGTGTGTGTGTGTGTGTGTGTGTGTGTGTGTGTGTGTGTGTGTGTGTGTGTGTGTGTGTGTATATTACTGAGTGTATGGCTTATGTGAGTTACATTCACACTGTGTAGGTCGTCTCTCTCTCTCTCTCGCTCTCTCTCTCTGTATCTATATATTTCTGTCTCTCTATATACTTCTATTCAGCACACATGCCTTTGAATTTCAATCTCTGTTGCTGTGCCAACATGTTATACTGCGTGCCTCTGTGTGTACGTGTAACTTATCTATATATACACAAGACAGACAGACCGATCTGTACATGGTCAATGAACAGTGTAAAGGGATTATTAAGTACTAGGAGTAATTACCTATCATAGAGCATATGTAGACAGTAGAGTATGCTGTGTATATACAGTGTGTGGTGCAACGTTCACTGCTGTGCAACACTTTATCAGTGACACAGTGTATATGGGGATCAGTGACAGTGTATATGATGATCAGTGACACAGTGTATATGATGATCAGTGACACCGTGTATAGGATGATCAGTGACACAGTGTATATGGTGATCAGTAACACAGTGTATATGATGATCAGTAACACCGTGTATATGATGATCAGTGACACAGTGTATATGGTGATCAGTGACACAGTGTATATGGTGATCAGTGACACAGTGTATATGGTGATCAGTGACACAGTGTATATGGTGATCAGTGACACAGTGTATATGGTGATCAGTAACACAGTGTATATGATGATCAGTAACACCGTGTATATGATGATCAGTGACACAGTGTATATGGTGATCAGTGACACAGTGTATATGGTGATCAGTGACACAGTGTATATGGTGATCAGTGACACAGTGTATATGATGATCAGTGACACAGTGTATAGGATGATCAGTGACACAGTGTATATGATGATCAGTGACACAGTGTATATGGTGATCAGTGACACAGTGTATATGGTGATCAGTAACACAGTGTATAGGATGATCAGTGACACAGTGTATAGGATGATCAGTGACAGAGTGTATATGGTGATCAGTGACAGTGTATATGGTGATCAGTGACACAGTGTATATGATGATCAGTGACACAGTGTATATGGTGATCAGTGACACAGTGTATATGGTGATCAGTGACACAGTGTATATGGTGATCAGTAACACAGTGTATAGGATGATCAGTGACACAGTGTATATGATGATCAGTGACACAGTGTATATGATGATCAGTGACACAGTGTATATGGTGATCAGTGACACAGTGTATATGGTGATCAGTGACACAGTGTATATGGTGATCAGTGACACAGTGTATATGATGATCAGTGACACAGTGTATAGGATGATCAGTGACACAGTGTATATGATGATCAGTGGCACAGTGTATATGGTGATCAGTGACACAGTGTATAGGAGGATCAGTGACACAGTGTATAGGATGATCAATGACACAGTGTATATGATGATCAGTGACACAGTGTATATGGTGATCAGTGACACAGTGTATATGGTGATCAGTGACACAGTGTATATGGTGATCAGTAACACAGTGTATAGGATGATCAGTGACACAGTGTATATGATGATCAGTGACACAGTGTATATGGTGATCAGTGACACAGTGTATAGGATGATCAGTGACACAGTGTATATGATGATCAGTGACACAGTGTATATGGTGATCAGTGACACAGTGTATAGGAGGATCAGTGACACAGTGTATAGGAGGATCAGTGACACAGCGTATATTTATTATTATTATTATTATTATTTTTTATTTATATAGCGCCAACATCTTCCGTAGCGCTGTACATAGTACAAACAAATAATGGGGAACAAATATACATAAGAAATACAAGACACTGTACCGTCATGACATTGAATAGAGTAAATACAGATACATACATAGTTGATGTGTAGTTGGTACATGTACATATGTTAAAATAACAGCAGTATGAGAAACACTAGGAGGAGGACCCTGCCCTTGCGGGCTTACAATCTAGAGGGTAGTGGGGAGGAAACAAAAGGGAAGGAAACACAAGGTTTAGTGGGTGAGCCAGTGTGCCTTCAGTGCTGCCTATAGCAAATTATAGGCTTGTCTGAACAGGTGTGTTTTCAGAGTACGTTTGAAGGTTTCCAAACTTGAGGCATGACGAACCGGCTGAGGGAGAGAGTTCCAAAGGAGAGGGACAGCCCGTGAGAAGTCTTGGATGCGAGAGTGAGACGAGGTGACTAGGCTGGAGGACAAAAGGGTCTCCTGTGAGGAACGGAGGGTCCGGGCGGGGAGGTATCTGGAGATTAAAGAGGAAATGTATGGAGGCGATAGCTTGTGTAGAGCTTTGTATGCAAGTGTGAGAAGTTTAAACTGGATCCTTTGGGCAACTGGTAGCCAATGGAGGGATTGGCAGAGAGGAGCTGCCTCAGAGGATCTAGAAGAGAGGTGGATGAGACGGGCCGCAGAGTTTAGTAGGGATTGGAGAGGTGCCAGTCTGCTTTTTGTTAGACCACAGAGTAAGGTGTTGCAGTAGTCAAGGCGGGAGATGATTAGGGCATGTACAAGCATTTTAGTTGCTTCTTGTGAAAGGAAGGGACGGATTCTGGAAATGTTTTTGAGATGGAAGTAGCAGGAGGTAGTTAAAGTGTTAATATGTGGTTTAAAGGAGAGCTCAGAGTCCAGAGTTACCCCTAGGCAACGAGCTTTGGGGGTTGATGCTATTGGGGTGTTATATACATTGATTGTGACAATGGGAGGTGGAACAGAGAGCGAAGGTGGAAATATCACAATCTCCGTTTTGCTCATATTGAGTTTAAGGAAGCGGGATGACATAAATGTAGATACAGCGGATAGACATTCGGGAACTTTTGATAGTAGTATGGAGAGGTCTGGGGCAGAACAATAAATTTGGGTGTCATCAGCATAGAGGTGATATTGAAACCCAAAAGAGCTTATTATCTGTCCCAGGCCTTGGGTGTAAATGGAAAAGAGGAGGGGTCCATGGATGGACCCTTGTGGTACTCCCACAGACAGTGGGCGTGGAGAGGAGTTGGTATTGGCATAGGAGCCCATGAAAGAACGTCCAGACAGGTAGGAGTTTAGCCAGGAGTGTGCTAGGCCCTTGATTCCCAGTGTTGAGAGGGTCTGGAGAAGTAGGGTATGATCAACAGTGTCGAAGGCAGAGGACAGATCTAGGAGTATTAGTACCGAAAATCTGCCTTTGGCTTTAGCAGCTAGGAGGTCATTGGCAACCTTAGTGAGAACGGTTTCCGTAGAGTGTTGAGGGCGGAAGCCAGACTGGAAGGGGTCCAACAGGGAATTAGCAGAGAGAAAGTTAGACAACTCTGAGTAAATGTGGCGTTCCAGCAGTTTGGAGGCAAAGGGAAGGAGAGAGACTGGGCGGTAATTAGAAAGGGCCGTAGAGTCTAAAGAGGGTTTTTTGATTAGTGGTGTTATGATTGTTTATGCTTGTTTAAATGAAGAAGGGAAAGTGCCAGTTGAGATGGAAAGGTTAAACAGTGTTGTTAAAGCAGGAATGAGGGGGGAGGAGAGCTGGGGGATAAGATGAGAGGGAATAGGGTCTGAGGCGCATGTAGTAAGATGAGCTTTAGAGATTAGTGAAGAAAGACGCTGTTCAGTTAAGGCTGTATATGGTAATCAGTGACACAGTGTATATGACGATCAGTGACACTGAGTATTTGATGATCAGTGACAGTGTATATGATGATCAGTGACACAGTGTATAGGATGATCAGTGACACAGAGTATAGGTTGATCAGTGACACAGTGTATATGGTGATCAGTAACACCGTGTATATGGTGATCAGTGACACAGTGTATAGGATGATCAGTGACACAGTGTATAGGATGATCAGTGACACAGTGTATAGGATGATCAGTGACACAGTGTATAGGATGATCAGTGACACAGTGTATAGGATGATCAGTGACACAGTGTATAGGATGATCAGTGACACAGTGTATAGGATGATCAGTGACACAGTGTATAGGATGATCAGTGACACAGTGTAGAGGATGATCAGTGACACAGTGTATAGGATGATCAGTGACAGAGTGTATATGGTGATCAGTGACAGTGTATATGGTGATCAGTGACACAGAGTATAGGAGGATCAGTGACACAGTGTATAGGAGGATCAGTGACACAGTGTATAGGATGATCAGTGACACAGTGTATATGGTGATCAGTGACACAGTGTATATGGTGATCAGTGACACAGTGTATATGGTGATCAGTGACACAGTGTATATGGTGATCAGTGACACAGTGTATATGGTAATCAGTGACACAGTGTATATGACGATCAGTGACACTTTGTATAGGATGATCAGTGACACAGTGTATATGGTGATCAGTGACACAGTGTATATGACGATCAGTGACACTGAGTATTTGATGATCAGTGACAGTGTATATGGTGATCAGTGACACAGTGTACATGATGATCAGTGACACAGTGTATAGGATGATCAGTGACACAGAGTATATGGTGATCAGTGACACAGTGTATATGGTAATCAGTGACACAGTGTATATGACGATCAGTGACACTTTGTATAGGATGATCAGTGACACAGTGTATATGGTGATCAGTGACACAGTGTATATGACGATCAGTGACACTGAGTATTTGATGATCAGTGACAGTGTATATGGTGATCAGTGACACAGTGTATATGATGATCAGTGACACAGTGTATAGGATGATCAGTGACACAGAGTATATGGTGATCAGTGACACAGTGTATATGATGATCAGTGACAGTGTATATGGTGATCAGTGACACAGTGTATATGATGATCAGTGACACAGTGTATATGATGATCAGTGACACAGTGTATATGGTGATCAGTGACACAGTGTATATGATGATCAGTGACACAGTGTATATGATGATCAGTGACACAGTGTATAGGATGATCAGTGACACAGTGTATAGGATGATCAGTGACACAGTGTATAGGAGGATCAGTGACACAGTGTATATGGTGTTCAGTGACACAGTGTATAGGATGATCAGTGACACAGTGTATATGGTGATCAGTGACACAGTGTATATGGTGATCAGTGACACAGTGTATAGGAGGATCAGTGACACAGTGTATATGGTGATCAGTGACACAGTATATGGTGATCAGTGACACAGTGTATATGGTAATCAGTGACACAGTGTATATGACGATCAGTGACACTTTGTATAGGATGATCAGTGACAGTGTATATGGTGATCAGTGACACAGAGTATATGGTGATCAGTGACACAGTGTATATGGTGATCAGTGACACAGTGTATAGGATGATCAGTGACACAGTGTATATGGTGATCAGTGACACAGTATATGGTGATCAGTGACACAGTGTATATGGTAATCAGTGACACAGTGTATATGACGATCAGTGACACTTTGTATAGGATGATCAGTGACAGTGTATATGGTGATCAGTGACACAGAGTATATGGTGATCAGTGACACAGTGTATAGGATGATCAGTGACACAGTGTATAGGATGATCAGTGACACAGTGTATAGGATGATCAGTGACACAGTGTATAGGACGATCAGTGACACAGTGTATAGGACGATCAGTGACACAGTGTATAGGACGATCAGTGACACAGTGTATACGATGATCAATGACACAGTGTATATGATGATCAATGACACAGTGTATATGATGATCAGTGACACAGTGTATAGGATGATCAGTGACACAGTGTATAGGACGATCAGTGACACAGTGTATAGGACGATCAGTGACACAGTGTATATGATGAGCAGTGACACAGTGTATAGGATGAGCAGTGACACAGTGTATAGGACGATCAGTGACACAGTGTATAGGACGATCAGTGACACAGTGTATATGATGATCAATGACACAGTGTATATGATGATCAGTGACACAGTGTATAGGATGATCAGTGACAGTGTATATGGTGATCAGTGACACAGTGTATAGGATGATCAATGACACAGTGTATATGATGATCAGTGACACAGTGTATAGGATGATCAATGACACAGTGTATATGGTGATCAGTGACACAGTGTATATGGTGATCAGTGACACAGTGTATATGATGATCAGTGACACAGTGTATAGGATGATCAGTGACAGTGTATATGGTGATCAGTGACACAGTGTATAGGATGATCAATGACACAGTGTATATGATGATCAGTGACACAGTGTATAGGATGATCAATGACACAGTGTATATGGTGATCAGTGACACAGTGTATATGGTGATCAGTGACACAGTGTATATGATGATCAGTGACACAGTGTATATGATGATCAGTGACACAGTGTATATGGTGATCAGTGACACAGTGTATAGGATGATCAGTGACACAGTGTATATGGTGATCAGTGACACCGTGTATATAGTGATCAGTGACACAGTGTATATGGTGATCAGTGACACAGTGTATATGGTGATCAGTGACACAGTGTATATGATGATCAGTGACACAGTGTATATGATGATCAGTGACACAGTGTATATGGTGATCAGTGACACAGTGTATATGGTGATCAGTGACACAGTGTATAGGATGATCAGTGACAGTGTATATGATGATCAGTGACACAGTGTATATGGTGATCAGTGACACAGTGTATATGGTGATCAGTGACACAGTGTATAGGATGATCAATGACACAGTGTATATGGTGATCAATGACACAGTGTATATGGTGATCAGTGACACAGTGTATAGGATGATCAATGACACAGTGTATATGGTGATCAGTGACACAGTGTATATGGTGATCAGTGACACAGTGTATATGGTGATCAGTGACACAGTGTATATGGTGATCAGTGACACAGTGTATATGATGATCAGTGGCACAGTGTATATGATGATCAGTGACACAGTGTATATGATGATCAGTGACACAGTGTATATGATGATCAGTGACACAGTGTATAGGATGATCAATGACACAGTGTATAGGATGATCAATGACACAGTGTATATGGTGATCAGTGACACAGTGTATATGGTGATCAGTGACACAGTGTATATGGTGATCAGTGACACAGTGTATATGGTGATCAGTGACACAGTGTATATGGTGATCAGTGACACAGTGTATATGGTGATCAGTGACACAGTGTATATGGTGTTCAGTGACACAGCATACAGGATGATCAGTGACACAGTGTAGATGGTGATCAGTGACACAGTGTATAGGATGATCAGTGACACAGTGTATAGGATGATCTGAGTCACATACGTGGCCACAAGTTCAGAGAGTAGTCAGAAGAATATCTATGTATCATCTGTAGGCAGCGCATAAGTCATGTTTCTATAGAATATGCTGTATAACAGGCCTACATTTACAGTCTGAGAATTGTGTACTGAGGTTAGACTTCATGAACTGGATGCAAAAATATTACCGTCAAATGTAATGCATAGTCAAGTTGGTCTTTTGTTACGTATCATATACTTGTGTTATATATATATATATATATATATATATATATATATATATATATATATATATATATATATATATATATATATATATATATAATATATTTATATTATTTATTTTTTGTAAAAAAGCATCATTAGAATGAAAGCAGTTCAAACCACCCCCAACCTCTTAGGTTCTTACTGCTGTCTGTGATAGGACAATGAGAGTTGCAAGACAGATATGCATTAATCTAGTTGAGGGGTCCCACCGAGAGACCTTTATTCCCTCCTGACCACCTAACGCCGATCGGTGATGGGAGGGTGGCAGCTACAAGACCACCTAACGCTGATTGGTGTCAGGTACTGTAGGCATTCCCCGCTGAGTTACGGAGCTTTGCACCATAAACAGCCTTCCAGCCGCGATCTGAGCTGGCAGGCTGTTAGGGGGAATAAAACCACTGTAATTTTCTTTTGTACAAGCGATGCGATCTAGCGCAGCGCTGTACTGGGGACAGCATCGTCACTTAGCTGTCCCCTGGAGTGGCTCACAATCGTATCCCTTTCATAGGCTGGTGCCTAGGAGAGGTGATTCTAGTGGTGGACCTCTGGTTGGGTGGGAGCAGGATAAGAGGGAGAGGGAGGGAATTCTTTTAAAATATTGCGTTTTTACTTAAAATAAAATAAAAATAAACTTGATTAAAAACAACAACATAAAAAAACCACATTGCAGCAGCAATCAGATGCCACCAACAGAAAGCTCTGTTGTTAGGAAGAAAAGGAGGCTAGATTCATTTGGGTGCTAAGTTGTACGGCCGAGCAATAAACTGTTAAAGTTGTGCAGTGCAGAATTGTAAAAAATAGCCTGGTCAATCAGGGGGTATAAGCCTGGGGTCCTCAAGTGGTTAATTGCAATTACTAATTTGTAAGAAATAGGGGGCCCAGTGGGAAACGTCATCCACGCCACAACCAAATAGGTTTACTAAAGTTGCACCAGCAGAGGGTAACCAAAGGCCATGGGTGAGGGTTTGTGTTTCCTGCTGGGTCCCTATTTCTTACAAATTAGTGTTCGCGACCAAATTGCTGCGAGCAGGGAGTGGCCTTGGGTCACCTCAACTAGACCTGTCCCGACAGATGTGTGGGCAGAGAACATCAGTAATGGTTGGGGGGGGGGGGTCAGACGTGGATTGTAGTACAGGCATAAAATGCTGGTGGGCAATTCTTGTAATGCCTTGTAGTGAACAGGAACAATAGAAAATCCTATATAATAAAAGATACAAGTGTCCCTGCATCTGTTCCTGTGTCAGTGCTTTGCGCTACTGCGCATGTCAAGCACTGACAGCCGTTGGGACAGGACGCAGGGCGAGTCGGCCAGCCAAGTGGGCGGATGTGTGTGCGCGTGCGTGCGGGTCGGGCGGCAGACGGGTGCGTGACTGGTGGCGTGAAGAGACCCAGAGCCCATTTTTAAACAGGCTTAGGTCAACTAGTGTATGATAAAGTATATAGTCTATTGCTTATAGTCAGTTAAAGCTGATTTCCAGAGCTATACCTTAAAGAAGTTGTTACTAATCGTGTCAGGAGGAAGACCTCTAGTGTCAGTAGCAAGTCCTCCAGTAGTGGGAGGAAGTCTTCCAGTGTCAGGAGAAAGGCCCCACCCACTTTGGATTTTCAAGGCGCCTAATTGGTCTTTTAAAGTGATTGATGTCTTCACTGACCAATGAGGAAGATCAGGAGCTCAGCTCAATTTACTCACATCTCCACTTGCTTCTGCTTAACACTTCACCACACTGTTTCCACTGTTGGTAACCTGTGATTATATACTTTATCCTTCATCCTACGAGCAGCTCATAGTGTCACTTCAAGCCAATGAAGGCCCCAGGACCAGAGGTGAGAAAAGGAATCTCTTCGACAGATGTAGAGACAGCAGAAAAGCAAAAATGAGGTTTTGAATCCATTTGCCAAAATTATGAAGGTTTTTTTTGTGCACGTATGCACTCTAGATAAATATCCATCTGAACGGGGATTCAAACCATTTTTTGGGTAAGCAACTGCGCAAGACTGACCATGACCGGCGGCAACAACCAACTGCTATTGGGAGTCGGTCGTGATCCATCTTGTTGTTTTTTTTCGACCAATGATGGTTCATCAATGGGAGTGTGTACAGTTAATTAAATGATGTATAATGCTCTTTTTGCGTAAAGCGCACGCGCCACAGTTGATTGTTCATAATCGCTCATGTTTGTGCAGGTATTGACCGTTTCAGTTGATTGCTCCTCGGATGTCACTTCCACATTATCTGTCAATTCCTTCTTTCTTGGATCGTTCATAAGTGTATACAGGTCGGTCCTTTTGGATTGTTAAAGGACACCCAATGTGAAAATAAACTAATGAAATAAACAATTGTATCTATTCTCCTTCTCCTAAAAATGACTTTTTTAGATATTCCACAGTTTTATTTTATATTTAAATCAACTCTTAAGTTTTTACTGTTTTGAAGTATTCCAGAGCTAAAATCTATGAACCATTGACCCTTTTTAACTCTTTCCTGCTCTCAGAAGCCATTTTCTGCTAGGAATGTGTTTTATAGTTGTCATTTCTTATCAGTGAGGGTCACACTGTAGTCTGACCTAATCCTGACTCAGACAGGAACTGCCACTTGCATACCTGATGTTTAACTCTTTCAGGCAGAGAAAGAAAAAAAGGAACACAGCATAGTTATTTGTGTGCTAGGCACTGTACATACCCATGTCTATCTCATCCTGTCACATGTCACCTTGGGTATCCTTTAACCTTCGCCGATCGGATGTTGGTCAACGTTCATTTAGAACAATTTTCGTCTGAAGTGTGTATGTACCTTTAGACTATAATCGTGGAATACAGGGATCCAGCTTTTTGGTTCTTTTTTAGGGGACTTGTTTTCGGATGATGACAGCGACTATGCTTTAAAGAGGAACTCCACTAAAAATAATGTGATTTACATTTTTTTTTTTTTTTTTTTTTATGGCTCCAATATTTTATTTGAAAATAAAGGTGCATTTTTTCAGTTTTGAATCCATCACTAATTACAAGCTTCTAATTTAAAGTGCTTTATTTTTACAATAATTATGTATATATGATTTAGTCAGCGTTTACGGTGTTACCCATTGTAAAAGCTTTCGTCTCCCTGATTTACATTTGGACATTTATCACATGGTGACAGTTTTACTGCTGGCAGGTAGAGATGTCGGCGAACACCTCACCCTGTATTACTTCTGGGTTGCTATGACCCGGAGTAGTACGGCTGCGCTGGGCCGGCGGTGCGAGTCCTTGATCGTGCGCCCATTGCCGGGCACTTTCTGCGCATGTGCGCGACGTCATGAATGATGTCACACTTATGCACAGAGAGTAGCCGGCAACAGGCGCGTGATCAAAGACGTGCACCGCCGATCCAGCACAGCTGTACTACTCCGGGTCATAGCAACCCGGAAGTAGTGCAGGCCCATAAGAGTTTGCCGCTGAACGGTTCACCTACATCCCTACTGGCAGGTGATGTCAGTGGAAGGAGATGCTGCTTGCATATTTGACAGTTGGAAACAGCTGTTATTTCCCACAATGCAATAAGGCTGTGGGATGTCAGCACCATGGTCCTGACATCACACTGTGGGAGGGGTTTCACCACAATATTAGCCATACAGAGCCCCCTGATGATTTGTTTGTGAAAAGGAAAAGATTTCTCATGTAAAAGGGTATCAGCTACTGATTGGGATGAAGTTCAATTCTTGGTCACAGTTTCTCTTTAAACAGATGGAATCAATTGTCGGTTTTAAATGATGCAGACGCACGAAACACCGTTAGGCCCCTTACCCACATATCACGATTTCCACCACATGGAGATGGGTGAGGTTTTTCCACGTCCACATGGGTCTGGGCTTTTAAAGCGGACCTGAACTCAGAACTTCCTCTCGGCTCTAAAGATACGCAACAGCATAATAACCTTTCTAGAAAAACATTTCTTTGTTACAGCTGATACAAATCCTGCAATAAATCTGCAGTCTGTCTACTTCCTGCTTTCATGGAAGCAGACATAGGGTTAACATCATGTGTTTACAAATTAGCTGCTCTGCCGTGGCAGCCAGCTGACGCAGCTGAAAGATCAAATTAAAACTTGTGACTAGTCACAGACGAGGGGGCATTAGACAGGCTAAACTCTCTAAATACATACAGGGTGCATTTCTCTGTTTTCCATCTGTCCTGTGCAAGAGTTCTGGTCCACTTAAACATTTATCTCCTGTGGAAGGCATGATGATTTTTTTTTTTTGGGGGGGGGGGGGGTAGTTACAGTTGCATCATTTTTTATGTACATAAAATGTTATGGTGAAACTACGGTGCGAGCGGTATTTGTTTACACTTAACACGGCAAATTGACCCTTTTTCGCATAACTTAGAAGACACAAAGGTTTACGCACGCCTTGAGCCAATGTAGGAAATAAAGCATTTGCATATGGCGCTATAAGATATATGGCTGTGGCTTCATGAGTCAGGCCTAAAGTTTGGCAGGATGTAACGCAGTAGAAGCAGCGCACATTAGCGACAGACATACTAGCATCTGTTCCCTAACATATATATACTGTACTAGGGAACAGATGCTAGCATGTCTATCGCTCTGACTGGAGACTAAAAATAATGTGTGCTGTAGCTGAAGTAAATCATTCTGAGGGCCAGTGCACACCAAAAAGCGCTAGTGTACAAGCAAACGCTCAGCGCTTTTTGAAGTGATTTTCCTAGGCGATTCTAGGCATGTGCCTTGCGTTTTTGTAAGCACTCCTAGCGATTTCTGGAGCGTTTTGGTGTAGCAGTTTTTATTTTTTGTTACAGTAGAGCTGTAGCTGAACAGCTTCTGTAACAAAAACGCCTGGAAAATCTCTCTGATCTAGTGTTTTTCAGAGCGATTTTCCACTTTCCTATACCTAACATTGAGGCTGAATCACCTCAGAAATCAGCAAAAATGCTGCAGGACTTGCGTTTGCATTTGGGGAAAAAAAGCTCATCGCTCTGGTGTGCTCCATTCCATTCAAATACATTAGCCAAGCTCTAGCTTTTCAAAGCGCTGGCATTTTAAAAAGTGCTCAGAAGCGCTCTTGGCGTGCACCAGCCCTTAAGCAAGCTGTGAAACTGTCCAGGGATATTCCGGTTATCCAGAAAAGTCCCAACTCACCTGCACAAATCACCGGCAGTGCGCACAGTGGTAAAGGCCCGCTTGTTTGTGGGCTCTGCTGTTCTTAAACAGGAGCTGTATCCCAGGACTGAACTTCATCCCAATCAGTAGCTGATAGTTACCCCCTTCCCATGAAAAATCTTCACCTTTTCTCAAATAGATCATCAGGGAGTCTGTATGGCGGATACTGCGGTGAAACCCCTCCCACAGTGTGATGTCATGGCCATGCTCCCGACTGTTTCTTGTCTTTGAGCCTTGGTGCACTGTGGGAAATACCGTCTGTTTCCAACTGCCAAGTAACCAGTATCCCCCTCTGTGCAGATGTATGTCTATAAAAGAATAACGCATTGTTAGTGGGTGTGGCTATAAAGAATGGCAGTTGGTGCTGTCTGTTTTTTTCCCCCATGTCTGCCAGTAGTAAAGCTGATGACCTGCAGGCGCATTGTGGATCAAACAAGATGAATTCATTACATGGCGAATATCAATCATTTCTTGATCACTCTTCTATTTTGTAACTTCTCATGTATTTATTTTTTCCCCTTTTGACTAAAGTTCCTCTTTAGGCCGGTTTCACACTGGGGATTGGCAGCAGTGGTGCAGTACGGGAGTTGCACCGCCAAAAACAAGTCTTTGGGCATTACTGTGTCTATACACGGTAATCCCCTTCTGGCTGACAGCCAAATAGGAAGCGACGCTCGCTTGCGCTCACTTCCTGTTTCGGAAATACAGACCTGTAAAAATATGCTTCTGCGCATGCGCACTGCAACACCACCATGTACATTTAGGGCTCGTTTCCACTATCGCGAATCCGCATGCGTCCAACGCATGCGGATTCGCACATGTAATGCAAGTGGATGGGCCTATTTCCACTGTAGCGTTGTTGAGGTGCGTTTTTTTCAGCGGTGAAAAACGCACAAAAGAGCCGCAGAATTCGCCTGGGAGTGGAATGCATGCGAATCGCATGCAATGTATTTAATAGGTAAATCGCATGCGTTTTCCCCATGCATTTTTTGCCGCGAATTCGCATAGGTACCAATGTAAATTCACACAGGCAGTGACATGGTTAAAATCGCATATACCCTCACCTATGCGAATTCGCGGCAAAAAATGCATGCAGAATCACATCCGCATGCGATTTCATCAGCGGTGGAATCCAGGCGATTCCGCACCGCAATAGTGGAAACGAGCCCTCAAAAAAAAAAAAAAAAAAAACCTGCGTCATCATAGACTTACATGACTTCTGGTCCGCCAGTGTGAAAGTACCTTTAAACTAAGTTGAGGTAAGCAGTAAATACCAAGGATCAACGCACATTTAGTGTGTTTACAGCAACCGCACAACAACGCCTAAAGATCTGGCATGCCGGGTCTTTAGTGACCTCCAATGCCAGCCAGCAGTTGCATTTCTTTCCATTGCTCCAACCAGGACCGGTTCAAGTAACAATGGGGCCCTAGGGCAAAATTAACCTGGGCCCCCCCCCAACAGAAACCCCTCAATCAAAAAGCATCATTAGAGGCCCTTTGTTGCAGCCAAATTTCCCTCCTGGGCCCCTGAGCTGGCTACTGACCCTCCCCCAATCACCTCCCAACTGTACAGACTCTGCAGAGTCCCTGGGGAGCAACAATTAAGACAGGGAGGGACACCTTGGGGGCCCCTACAGGCTCTGGGGCCCTGGGGCAATTGCCTATTTTTTCCTATGGTAGCTCCGGCCCTGGCTCCAACCACCCACAGAAAGCCGCTTTGTCATGCTCAATCGTTTCCCCTCCGCCCAGCCTCCATATTCTACTCACTACAGTTGTACTTTAAAGTATAACGGTCGGGCATAAAATCAAAAATCAATTATTTTTATCTGGTAAACAAGTAATACGGATGCTAACCAGGCAATCCAAAAGTTAAAATCTCTATTACTTTTCTTGTTTATAAATGATCATTCCCCAGTTTACCTGACTCTTATTTGGTACGTTGCCGCAAAAAGGAAGTTGCAGGGCATGCTGGGTTGTCCTTTTTTGCTTCTGTACATTGGTTAAGTCTGAGGGCCCGTTTCCACTGTTGCGACGCAATTTCGCCGGCATCCCGACGCTTGTAAAAACGCATGCGGATGCGTTTCCGCATGCGGTTTTACCCGCGATTTCGCATGCGATTTCGCATGGCAGGGTGCCATGCGAAATTAAACATGACTCTGCCAGGGCAAAACAACATTGAAAAAGGTGCGAAATCGCACACGAATCGCGGGTAAAAAAGCATGTAAAAAACGCATGCGTTTTTGCTATTAAATACATTAGCGGCGCTTCGCATGGATTCCCGACGCAGGCCAATTCTGTGGGTCCCGTCGTGCAGATTTGGCCCGCCGCCAAATCGCTCCCGCACGCCGCACATATGGAAACAGCCCCGGCCACTTCAATGTACCAAGCGAATCCGCATGTCGGCGCCGCATGCGGATTCGCTATGGTGGAAACGAGCCCTGAGGGGAAATAAAGAAGCAAAAAAAAGACAACCCAACATGCCCTGCAACTTCCTTTGCGCGGCAACGTACCAAATAAGAGTCAGGGAAACTGGGGAATGATCATTTATCAACAAGAAAAGTAATAGAGATTTTAACTTTTGGATTGCCTGGTTAGCATCCTTATTACTTGTTTACTATATAAGAATAAAGAATTGATTTTTGATTTTATGCCTGACAGTTACACTTTAACCAGATTTTTGGTGAACCAGCCCAAACTACGTTTTTGCTTGACGGTGACTTTAACCTCCTTAGCGGTAATCCCGAGTCAGGCTCAGGATGGAAATCCACAGCTCAGAGCGGTAATCCCGTGCCTGAGTGAGTTACAGTAGATGCAGGAGCTGCTGCAGATCTCCCTATGGAATTTTTTGTTTTGTTTTTAGGGTCTAAAAGCTTGTGAGAAAATGTTGCAGCTTTTTAGACCCTGAGGGCTCGTTCACACTACGGGTATTTTCGGCCTTTTTTCAAGCGCTGATGATTTCTAAAAATCGCCCACAAAACGCTTGTGCAATGAATCTCTATGAGAAAGTTCATATCAGCGCGGTTAGTGTGCTGTGCGTTCAGCAAAGCAGTGCCAGTACCATTTTTGGGGCAATTTTTGTATGATGGAAGGTGTAGGAAGAGCGCTAAACGCTCACAAAACCAATTTATGCAGTGATTGTGCTTGCATTTTTTTTAGAATGAATACATTGTATTTATTCTTTTCCGGGTCAAAGAGTTCACTTCCTGACTTGCGTTAGGGAGTGAATCTCAAAACTGCTCTGCCAAAGTGCTTAGAAAAATGCTTTTTAAAAAAAAAAAACAAAAAAAAACCAGCGCACAGTGTAGCGCTGGGAGGGGTAAAACAACAACGAAAACGTAAAACGCTTGCGTTTTTGTTTTTAGGTCCAAATCTGGAAATAATCATAACGACAGGAAGGTTAACAATCACTGAGTACAAAATCGCCTTATCTGGACTAACTACAGCACGTCTGGAGGTTGTATCGGGGGAGGGGAATCAGCCATCCATAATGAGAGTAATAGGAAAATAATTTTATTTACAATGCAAGACTCTGATTTCTCTCGGCCGCTATAAAGCCGCATATTTTATGCAGAGATTTAATTAAATCCGGGAATGATAACTTCGCTGTGAGATAACGTAGTTTAGCATTTTTTAATTATGGTTGCTCGGAATATTGTAGGTAGGGGATTTAAAGGGAACCTAAACTGAGAAGGATGTGGATTTTTCTTTTTAAAATAATACCAGTTGCCTGACTCTCCTGCTGATCCTGTGTCTCTAATACTTTTAGCCACAGCCCTACAACAAGCATACAGATCAGGTGCTCTGACTGAAGTCAGACTGGATTAGCTGCATGCTTGTTTCAGGTGTGCGATTCAGCCACTGCTGCAGCCAAAGAGATCGGCAGGACTGCCAGGCAACTGGTATGGTTTAAAAGGAAACATCCATATCCCTCTCAGTTAAGGTTCCCTTTAAGGTGGAGAATTTCTCTGGTTAATAGTTATTTCTCCATTGAACTGCAGACTGTATTGTTGCTGCAGGCTCATATTGGTAAATTATACAAAAAAACAACAACAACAAAAAGATTATTCTGTACCTGTATTAAATGTCAATTTCATTGTCTAAAACGTGTATAGCCCTCCTGTAAGGAAGATATTCCTCAGGCGTAGACACCTCATACATTTGTCCGTGTAGCAGTCCTTTAAGGCCAGTTTCACACTGTATATTGGCGTCAGCGCTCCTTCAGGGAACTTCGTGTTGGTACACGGTATTCCAAGTCTGGCATTCGGCCAAACAGGAAGTGATGCGTGCTTGCGGTCTCTTCCTGCTTTGGGTAATGCAGAAGTGCACATAAGCATATTGTAAAAATACATTTCCGCGCATGCGTGCCACGGCGCCAACTTTAAAAAAAAAAAACCTGTGTCGCTGTAAACTAACATGACTTTTGGGCCGACGCAGATCGAAGCAGGTCGCCACATGAGCAGCGCGGTAACGTAGGTATGCCCTAGCATTATTTTGGCCACTTCCAGCGTACCGGAACGTAGGAAGTATGAACTTTCCATAGACTTTCCTTAGGCTGCGGTAAATTGCTGCAACGCCCAGCGCCAGTGTGAAAGGGCCCTTAGCCTTGAAATGAAATGAGCTCACAATTGTACAGTGATTTTCTCCTGTAGGAACCGAGCACAGCCTCCACCCTAGGGTAGGGGTGGAACCTTGGACTTTATTGCTGCAGAAGCAGGAAATTTGGGCGTTGACAGTTAGTAGACGATTTGGGCTCCTCCATAGACGCTAATAAAAATATCGTTAAGATGGCGCCCAAAGCTCCTACTTGAAAACAATCTTTATCCTGTATTAAGATTTTGCCATTCACCATTTTTCCTCACGCCTCTAGTTCATGCACTCGTTGCTGCCAAAAGAGAGTGCTATCCACTGCACCACACTGCTGCCCATCAACTTGGTTATTCATCCAATTTTGGTGTCCTCATTTCAGGTTGGTGTTTTTGCACTTAGGCTGCTTTCACAGTAAGACGTTAACGTGCGCCTGTAACGTCTCAAAAAAAAGCCCACCGCAAACAGACTTGCGAGTGGAACGCAATGTGAACAAGGTCTTATCCACCCAGTTTTAAAAGAACAGGCAAATGTTTGTGATTTTATGGGGGTAGCCAACTTTTTGGTTGAAAGGAGGTGACAGGGAGCATGATACACAGTTCCAACTGTCCTGTGTCCTGATCGCCGCGCGCTAGGCAACGAGAACAACAACATCAGAAATCCCATTATGCTTTGCACAGCATCAGGGGAAAAATGCCCGGGCATATTTCTTTGATGGGGTGGAGCTTAGCTTCTGTACTGCTAAATGTGAGGCTTTGGTAAGAAAAACAAAGTTCTGATGCTGTGAAACTGTTAAAGAAACACCAAGCCTTTTCAGTGCTGCTGAGAAGATTTTCAGTCTAGAGATTCACTTTAAAGGAGAACTGTAGTGAGAGGTATGTGGAGGCTGCCATATTTATTTCCTTTTAAGCAATACCAGTTGCCTGGCTGCCCTGCTGAACCTCTGCCTCTAATGCTTTTAGCCCTAGACCCTGAACAAGCATGCAGCAGATCAGGTGTTTCTGATACTTTAGTCAGACAAGATTAGCTGCATGCTTGTTTCTGGTATAATTCACACTACAGATGGCTCAGCAGGGCTGCCAGGCAACTGGTATTGCTTAAAAGGAAATCAATATGGCAGCCTCCATATACCTCTTACTACAGATCTCCTTTAAAGTAAGTAAAAACCATCACAGCTCTCAAAATATCTGGGAGAGATTTATTTCAAAGAAAGAGGTAACGTCAGACTATTGTTTACAAACAATGAAAAAAAAAGGTAGGCCTGTGACGTCCATTAACAAATTGGGCAAGAACAACCATTTCACACAATTTCCACTATTTTATCACAGAGATACCTGAGCTAAGGTTTCGGCCATGGATTGCGGTTTTGCGGACCACCTGTTTTTAGATGCTTCCACGCCGCGGATGACATCAGAGCCCCGAGGAAGCCTCCCTGGAGACCTCCAAAGCTCTTCACCATAAGACATATCAGATGTTAGTGTCGGGGTCTCTCAAAATAGAAACCTTTACTCTTACAAAGGACGATTGCTGCGGATTTAGGGGCGGTTTGGGGGCCCCTAGCGAGGCTGAAATTACAACCATTGCAGACTATGCAACTGCTGGTCTAACATCGCAAAGGGCTTTGTGAAGGTTTATTGAATGTGACCGGGTAAATCATGATGTACAAGGTGAATTTATAAAACCAGGGCCGGCACTACCATAGGTGCAACAGCCACAGGGCCCTGAGCAACAGTTGAAGTTGGGGGGAGACCTGAGGGGGAGGGGAAAGGCAGCTGGGGCACAGGGGGAAATTCAGAATCAACAAAGGGGCCCTAATTCCACTTTAGGAAAGGTGGGGGTCAGGTCTGTTGGGGGGGGCGGCACTCTGTAGGGCCATTGTTCCCCCCCTCATGCGCTGCGCCCCCTCCTGCCCCAGAGGGCCTCCCCACGGCCACATCCCTTGCAGCCCCGATCGTTACGCCCCTGGTGGCTATGGTCTGCATTACAGCAATGGCATTTTTTATTGTTTCTTTAAAGCGGTATTGTCACCATAAAAATCAAATTTAAACAGCAACTGGTCTGAGTGTATTAAGTGATAAAGGTTCTAATTCTGCATTCAAAACTTGCAAAACTTTTTCTGCCGTTATGGTTTGGAGTTATCACATACTTTAGGAGCACTGGCACTAGTGCCAAACAGTGCCAAAGAGTTAAATGCTGGGAGTTCTTTTTATCTATAATATATTCCTCCTCTTCCATTTATTTCCCTATCTAGCTGCTTATCAGAAACACCCTCTGATTACTTGTGTTTACAAGCAAGGCTGAGGTGACTCAGTGATTGGATGTGTAAATAAAAAAAAGTCAGTGCAGTTGTTAGTATACACCTCAGTGGGAGTGTTTGAAGACTTTGGGAGGAGGGCAGCTAATGAATACACAATGAGCAAGAGAAGGGGGGGGGGGGGAAACAAGAGTCAGGGAGGATATGATGTCAGCATTAGCTTGGCAAGATGGCCACTGCCTAGAATAGGATTTTCTGCTTTTCCTTTGTAAAATTCACAGGAGTCATTACGTGGTTAGCACAATACATCTGTCATGTAAGTAGAATTAGTATTTATCTACTTACATATGTGTTTTTTATTTCTAGGTTAGCATGGGTGTCGCTTGTTCTTTAAGGGCCCTCGCTTGATGAGGTCATCAAGTGAGAACCCTATTAAAGATTTCTGGTCAAGCCTAATAAAACATTTATTGCAAACACAGTCACACCTTCCATGCCGCTACCAGCCCCGTGAATTCTCCATCAAGTATTACTGAATTTCTGCCCCTCCAGAAGTGTCATGTGACCCCTCTTGCGTTCTGTGCTTTCCAGACATTTTCTATGCTCAGGCTGATGTTTCCGAGAGGATTTAGTTATTTTTGAACCCGCGGCTGAGCGACTGAAGCCGCTGTGAGAACCTAATTATTCCGTTCAACCAAAAGAATTCCATAAGTTGATTTATTTTTCCAATTAGCGATATCTCAGTTATCTGGCCTCGTTCTCGGGCGGCGCGCTTGGCGTTCTGACTTCCTCCGCGCTCACATCTTGGAAAATGGGGGATAATTGAAGTCTTAGGAGGGGAAAGCCGATGCAAAGCCTGTTCACTTGTTCTGGGTGGTGAGGGTTGGTTTTTTTCAGTGATGTATTTTAAATAGAGTAACCGTCACAAAAAAGTAACAAGTATAATAGAATGCAGTGCATTATTCAGGATACCCACTTTTAGGGCTGGAACCCACAGGAGCGCTTTTGGCAGCGTTTTGGCAGCACTGCGATACGCTAGCAGTTTGCCAAAACGCTCAGCTGATGTTAATGGATGGGGCAACTTCCACAGGAGCGTTTGCGTTTCTCAGAAACGCAAACGCAGGACCTGCAGCATTTTGGGAGCGTTAGCGCTTCAATGTAAAGTATTGAACCGCTAGCGGAAACGCTCAGCAAAACCTAAACTGAGCGGTTTTGCTAGCGTTTTGCGGTTCAGCACACTGTAACAAAATGAAAAATAATTCACAGGACCAATCAGGATAAAAACGCAAAACGCAAAACGCTACGCACCCGCTGGGCAAAAAAATACAATGTTGCAAAACATGACCAAAAACACACATGAATCCGCTTGCAAACCGCTCAGACAAAACGCTAGCGGTTGCGTTTTGCGTTTGCTGATTTCAGTGGGTTCCAGGCCTTACTGTCATTTTCCTGGTTTCAGCATCAGAAACACTCCCTATAGCTATATATTTCTATGTAGCTCCGCCCTTCTACTGAGGCTTAAACCAGACCTGAACTCAGAACTTCCTCTCTGCTCTAAAAGATACACAACAGCATAATAACCCAAAGCCGGGACAAGGTCCTCCAGCATCCAAGGCTGAGACACCAAAGTGCGCCCCTCCATCCCTCCCACCCCAGCTGTCACACACTGATTGCTATTAGACTAAGAGGCCCCTCCCCCATCCCTGCCACCCCAGCCATCACACACTGATTGCTATTAGACTAAGAGGCCGCTCCCCCATCCCTCCCACCCCAGCCATCACACACTGATTGCTATTAGACTAACAGGCCCCTCCCCCATCCCTCCCACCCCAGCCGTCACACGCTGATTGCTATTAGACTAAGAGGCCCCTCCCCCATCCCTCCCACCCCAGCCGTCACACGCTGATTGCTATTAGACTAAGAGGCCCCCATGGGCCCACAACCTCCCCAATACCTTAATATCTAGTTATCTGGCTTGCAGTCACTGCTATGTATCCCCTTTTCTTATTTCTTTCTGCTTCATACACAATTAGGAATGACAGCTGAATGAATTGTGCGCCCCCTCCTACACTGCTCCCTGAGGCTGGAGCCTCTCCAGCCTATGCCTCGGCCCGGCCCTGTAATAACCTTTCAAGAAAAAAATTACTTTGTTACAGCTGATACAAATCCTGCAATACATCTGCAGCATGTCTACTTTTCTCTGTTTTCCTTCTGCCTTGTTCAGGTCCACTTTAAAGAGAAACTCCAACCAAGAATTGAACTTTATCCCAATCAGTAGCTGATACCCCCTTTTACATGAGAAATAGAATGATTTTCACAAACAGACCATCAGGGGGCGCTGTATGACTGATTTTGTGCTGAAACCCCTCCCACAAGAAGCTCTGAGTACCGCGGTACTCTGGGCAAACTGCCACAATGTAACAATGTTCACAGACAGGGAATAGCTGCTTACAGCTGTCTCTAACAGCCAAAACAGCTAGCAGCAGCTACATAACCTGCCCACAGTAACAATGTCACCATGTAATAAATGTCAGAATGTGAATCTGGGAGAGGAAAGATTTTACAATGAGCAAACACTGACTAAATCATTTATACATAATTATGGTAAAAATGAAGCACTTTTTTTATTAAATTATTTTCACTGGAGTTCCTCTTTAAAGGGGAACTGAAGTAAGAGGTATACGGAGGCTGCCATATTTATTTCCTTTTAATCAATACCAGTTGCCTGGCAGCCCTGCTGGTCTATTTATCTGCAGTAGTATCTGAATAACACCAGAAACAAGCATGCAGCTAATCTTGTCAGATCTGACTTTAAAGTCTGAGCCACTGAAACACCTGATCTGCTAAACGCTTGTTCAGGGGCTATGGCTAATAGTATTAGAGGCAGAGGATCAGCAGGGCTGCCAGGCAACTGGTATTGCTTAAAAGGAAATAAACATGGCAGCTTCCATATACCTCTCTCTTCAGTTCCCCTTTAAGTTCAGATCCACTTTAAGCCTAGGATGTTTATTATGCGTGATGCCGCCAAGAGCAAGCCGGACCAACAATGCGACCAATTTGGGGACAAAATGGGTGGTATGTAATGATCAGACATGCTGCAAGATGTCGGACCGCTGTGCTCGATGGGGTGCGCGGCAGTAACAGCGTGCGATATCGGGACAAGTGATGAACGTGACGGAACCTCATCGCTGTCCCCCCAGTGTAAAATGTGCTTGATTTGGTGAGGCCTAGCATCCACCAGGCCCCTAAACTCTCTCCAGGCCCTAGGAAACTGCCTAGACTTGCTTGGTGGATGATCCGGCTCTGAATGGATGGGCACCCTTAGAATCCCATCCTCAGACAAGCCTGGTGCAGCGTTCAGTGGCTGAGCTTGTTCATATCTGTAGATAAGCTGATAGATTAGCTGATCAATACGTCACGTAAATCACTGCACACTACCCAGTCAGGAACCTCCCAGACGCTATTTACTGTAGCAAATACTTACAGCTCTGTATGGTGTGAGCTTGTCAGAGACATCCCACCCCCCACTGCCTGAGCTGCATGACCGTACTGAGGACTGAGCAAAGCACATAGTCATCTACTAACTCCTTCAACTGGGCTGCTTCTGCTCACATAACACCTTCACCTAGGCTGCTTCTGGTCACATGACTCCTTCACCTAGGCTGCTTCTGCTCACATGACTCCTTCACCTAGGCTGCTTCTGGTCACATGACTCCTTCACCTAGGCTGCTTGTGGTCACATGACTCCTTCACCTAGGCTGCTTGTGGTCACATGACTCCTTCACCTGGGCTGCTTGTGGTCACATGACTCCTTCACCTGGGCTGCTTGTGGTCACATGACTCCTTCACCTGGGCTGCTTGTGGTCACATGACTCCTTCACCTGGGCTGCTTGTGGTCACATGACTCCTTCACCTGGGCTGCTTCTGCTCACAAGACTCCTTCACCTGGGCTGCTTCTGCTCACAAGACTCCTTTACCTGGGCTGCTTCTGCTCACAAGACTCCTTTACCTGGGCTGCTTCTGCTCACAAGACTCCTTCACCTGGGCTGCTTCTGGTCACATGACTCCTTTACCTGGGCTGCTTCTGCTCACAAGACTCCTTCACCTGGGCTGCTTCTGCTCACAAGACTCCTTCACCTGGGCTGCTTCTGCTCACAAGACTCCTTTACCTGGGCTGCTTCTGCTCACAAGACTCCTTCACTTGGGCTGCTTCTGCTCACATGACTCCTTCACCTGGGCTGCTTCTGCTCACATGACTCCTTCACCTGGGCTGCTTCTGCTCACAAGACTCCTTCACTTGGGCTGCTTCTGCTCACATGACTCCTTCACCTGGGCTGCTTCTGCTCACATAACTCCTTCACCTGGGCTGCTTCTGCTCACATAACTACTTCACCTGGGCTGCTTCTGGTCACATGACTCCTTCACCTGGGCTGCTTGTGGTCACATGACTCCTTCACCTGGGCTGCTTCTGGTCACATGACTCCTTCACCTGGGCTGCTTCTGCTCACATGACTCCTTTACCTGAGCTGCTTCTGCTCACACGACTCCTTTACCTGAGCTGCTTCTGGTCACACGACTCCTTCACCTGGGCTGCTTCTGCTCACACGACTCCTTCACCTGGGCTGCTTCTGCTCACACGACTCCTTCACCTGGGCTGCTTCTGCTCACATGACTCCTTCACCTGGGCTGCTTCTGCTCACATGACTCCTTCACCTGGGCTGCTTCTGCTCACATGACTCCTTCACCTGGGCTGCTTCTGCTCACATGACTCCTTCACCTGTGCTGCTTGTGGTCACATGACTCCTTCACCTGGGCTGCTTCTGCTCACATGACTCCTTCACCTGTGCTGCTTGTGGTCACATGACTCCTTCACCTGGGCTGCTTCTGGTCACATGACTCCTTTATCTGGGCTGCTTCTGCTCACATGACTCCTTTATCTAGGCTGCTTCTGCTCACAAGACTCCTTCACTTGGGCTGCTTCTGGTCACATAACTCCACCTGTGCTGCTTCTGGTCACATGACTCCTTCACCTGGGCTGCTTCTGGTCATTGGTCATATGACCAAGTTAAAAAGCAATCTGTAGATGCAGAAGCCTGATTTGACACAAAAAGCTAATATGCTGTGGTTACTAATCCGTCAGACCATTAGATCAGGGAACCTACATTTTTCACACCTCTTGTCGTTTGCACGTCTTTTACTTGACAAAAGTCCAACTTCTTCAAGTTGTTTGATAATCGTGCATTTAAAATACTTTTGTTGAGTGTGTGTATGAGGCTAGCTTTCACCCAGCAACATTGTGTGGCAGCCAGTGACACCTGTGAGTGTCTTGTATTCTCGTACACAAGGTGGCGCTGAGGAATTCTTGGAAATTGCTTTCTATCATTTCTGGAGATTGGATGCTGTGGCAGTGGGTTTTTTTTTTTTTTATAGAAAGTAGCACCTGCATCTTTTTCTCCCTATACTGTAGAATCTCTTTATAGTAAACTCCAAGGGACAAGCCAAGTAGTTTACTATATCAGAAGTTTACTATATAAGAAATGGTGGTATTTTTCCGTTAGCCGGGCGCAACCACTAGGTGGCGTTAATTACTATTCCCCCTCCAGGCCGCCATGGATAGTAGGGAAAGATGTAATTCTGGTGGAGTTTTATCGCCACCTAGTGGATGCGCCTGGCTAATGGAAAAGTACCGAAATGGTCATACTCAAACACATAAAGTATACTATAGTGCCGGATCTTAATTCAGTCAATAGTTGGGAGTCATTTTTTTCTTTTAAATACTTAAAGCCAGTGGTTACCAATTTAAAAGTAAAAAAGTCAGATACTCACCTAAGGAGAGGGAAGGCCCGGTCCTAATGAGCCTTCCCTCTCCTCTCCCGGTGCCCTCGGTGCTGCGCTGGCTCCCCTGTTCGCATCCACCACTGCAGGGACTTCGGAGGTCTTCGGGAGCACTCGGGCTTCTGAAGACGGGCCGCTCCATACTACGCACGCGCGAGTGCGTCAGAGGGCGCTCGCGCATGCGTAGTATGGAGCGGCCCATCTTCGGGAGCCCGAGTGCTCATGAAGGCTTCCGAAACATCCCTTCGGCTGCGGAAGTGGCAGTATTTGACCGAACTGGTCGAATACTGCTACGGGGGATCCTGCGCGGGACCGGGCACCGGGAGAGGAGAGGGAAGGCTCATTAGGACCGAGCCTTCCCTCTACTTAGGTGAGTATCTGACTTTTTGATTTTTAAACTAGTAAACATTAACTTTAAGCAAGCGAGCACAGACAGTGTCTAAGCTAGATCACAATGCACAGTGCTCAATATGCAGAGATTTGCATGCAATAATCACACAACAGCTTGCACAGGAAGCATAGGCCTCACCAGGTACTGCAGGTACAGTACTGATAGTGTGCTAATCTGTCCACATTTCTGTGCAGACTGGATGATACTGTAGTGTTGCAGCCATGCACAAGCAAGTCACAGATGATAGGCAATCCCCTCTGTAATCAAGCAGCAGCTTACACAGGAAGCATACGGCTCTCCAGCGGATGCTTTTGAGGTTTGCAGGGCCAGAGTAGTGTGCAGATAGTGAGCAGGCTACAAGTGGCTGCCAGCCCAGCCACTGACCACGGCTCATGGGTCTTCAACAGACGTATGACGCATGCTCTCACCCACTTTCCACTATAGCTGGATACAGAATTCCGCAGGGGCCAAAGAACAGGTTCACTATAACCGAAGTTCTATTATATCTGGGTTTACAATACCAGTTGTTACTCCCATATAATGTACTTATAATAGTGCTTGGCTGGGATCTGGACATTTAGGGCTTGATTCACAAAAGAGTGATAGTCGAGTTATCACGCCTAAAAGCTTTGCACGTGCAAACTTGCGTGCAAGCCATTTTGCGCAGGTGTTTGCGCGTGCAAAGTTTTAGCACTCACGCGTTAACTTTTACGCATGTACGGCGTTACGCCATACGCACGATAAGTCCGCTTTGCACGTGAAAACTACGGCGCTTCGTGTGCTAACCTATTAGAGTGTATTCTTGGCACGCCCGGGCTAAGCTGGTTTGCACGCGATGTAATGCGCGCAAACGTATGACTTCACGCGATGTCATTAGTTTACGCGCATAAAGCTTTACGCACATCATATCAGGTGCAAAGCAGCTTTGCACGGGCGTGCTAAGTGTTAGCACTCTTTTGTAAATAAAGCCCTTACTTTACTATACCCAAAGTTCTTCTATATCAGATTATACTGTATTATAATATATATAATAATCCAGGCCTTCTCATGGACTGATTTGAGGCAAGGCCACAAAGGCCATGGCCTAGGGTGCTAGGAAGCAAAGGGTGGCAGCTGGCTGGCGCACTAAGGCAGTTAAACTGCCAAATGTAAACCGCAGCAGTCACAAACCTGATCCTTGGCTGCCGTGCTTCCACAGTGGCGAGCAGTGCTCCCCCCAAGCACAGCACAGACTAGGGGGAGCACAGGGCCAGGGAAGTAAACAGGATGGGGGAACGCATTACATTAATGTAACTATTAAGATGTGGAATGTAACTATTAAGATGTGGAATGCATTGCCACAGGAAGTCGTTATGGCAAATTCTATACTTGCATTTAAAGGGGGCTTAGATGCTTTCCTTGCATTGAAAGACATTCAAGGCTACAGTTACTAGGTAATGCCCAATGATGTTGATCCAGGGATTTTATCTGATTGCCATCTGGAGTCAGGAAGGATTTTTTTTCCCTTTTGGGGCTAATTGGACCATGCCTTGTAAGGGTTTTTCGCCTTCCTCTGGATCAACAGGGATATGTGAGGTGGCAGACTGGTGTTGTACTTTGTTCTCTGGTTGAACTCGATGGATGTATGTCTTTTTTCAACCCAAATACTATGCTACTATGTAACAAGACGAGAGCACAGGAACAGGGGAATGAACAGGACAGCACACAGGACAGGGTGGTTGGGCAGGGGTTGGTGACAGTGGGCTTGTGTGGAAAAATGTCCAGATCTGTCCCCGGGCTCTTTACGATTTATTCATTAGGGAACCCTTTTTGGAACCGACCAATCAGCACTCCCGTATTCAGAAGATTCAGAGGATTACAGGTTTTGCCATTTTCCTGATTTTGCCCGTCTCAGCTGCCTGTTACAGATATGAGGTCGCTAACAGGCATTTAACGCGTCCTCACTGTGAAATTATCTGCCGGTTGTAAGTCTCAGATGCCGATTCTCTGAACGGCTCCAGTTATCAGCAGCAGATGTGACAACTGGCGACTCTCGGCAGGCTGAAGGGAGGAGGTTAATGATAAAATGGAAAGCCCCAGAGAGTAATGAGCAGGGAGGGCGAGAGGAGCAAGGGGGCCATTTGTAAATCAGGAAACGAGCAGGGCGAGTATTTATAGGTCTTCGAGCGGCGCTTTAACGCGGCGATTCTCCTGCCCTGTCACGCTGACTTAGCTCAGCCTTGTAGAAGGAGCTGGGAGACTTGTATAATTTATGGCCTCTACGTATCGTGTGCATTATCTGTCTGTATCATCCTTACTGCAGGCCGCGGCGCCATTACCGCTCAACGTACGCCGATGTCACAGGGTCACGTGATAGGGCGTGCGGCGGCGCGTGTGTGTCTGCTCGCGGATTGGAGACACCAGGAGTCACCGAAATCTAATTCTACATACACACTTAAAATAAAAGTCTTTGGAAAAGGCAAGATCCCAGAGCAATTTTACCCCCTTCCATGTAGTATGAGAGCCATACTCTACACAGTCTATTCTATGGAGCTGAACTCTCCATCAGATAAAAATCTTTGCAAGATCCTGCACACAAAGATGCTGTACACATGCAACAGATCAGTATCTGCAAAAGATCAGTTCTTACAAAATGCATTTATAGTCTATGATGTCTGCAGATCTCATACGCACCTTGTTTAACAGACATTCATCTCCAGATCAGATCCACCAGCATGGATCTTCAGATCTGCAGATAATTGTCAGATATGCAGATGAATGTCTGTTAAACAAGGTGTGTATGATGATCTGCAGATATCATAGACTATGAATGCATTTAGCAGGAACTAACCTTTTTTTGCAGATACTGATCTTTTGAATGTCTACAGCATCTTTGGCCTAGTGCACACCAGAGCGGTTCGGCTGCGTTTTGTGATCCGCTTGCGGCTGCGGATACGCAAGGGTAATGTATTTCAATGGGCTGGTGCACACCAGAGCGGGAGGCGTTTTGCAGAAACGCATACTCCCGGGGTGAGGCATTTTTTTTGGATTGCGGATGCGTTTCTGCCTCCAATGAAAAGTATAGGAAAAACGCAAACCGCTCTGAAAAACGCCTGTTCAGAGCGGTTTTGCCGGCGTTTTTGTTACAGAAGCTGTTCAGTAACAGATTTACTGTAACAATATATGAAATCTGCTACACCAAAACCGCTACACAAAACCGCAAAACGCTAGCTGAAACTCTACAGAAAAAGCGTTTCAAAATCTGCTAGCATTTTGCGGATCTGCTAGCGGTTTTTGGTGTGCACCAGGCCTTTGTGTGCAGCATCTTGCAAAGAGTTTTATCTGATGGAGAGTTCAGCTCCATAGAATAGACTGTGTAGGTATGGCTCTCATACTACATGGAAGGGGGTAAAATTGGTCTGTGATCTTTCATTTTCCAAAGACTTTTATCTTAAGTGTGTATGTAGCAAATTGGTGTGTACACACACTTGAAAGATTAATGAAAGATCTTATACCAATTTTACCCCCTTTCATGTAGTATGAGAGCCATACTCTACACAGTCTATTCTATTGAGCTTAACTCCACATGAGACAGAAATCTTTGCAAGATGCTGCACACAAAGATGCTGTACACATTCAACAGATCAGTATGTACAGAAGATCTGTTTCTGCAAAAGATCAGTTCCTGCAAAATGCATTCATAGTCTAGGATATCTGCAGATCTCATACACACCTTGTTTAACAGACATTCATCTCCATATCTGACAATCCTCTGCACGTCTGAAGATCCGTCCTGGTGGATCTGATCTGTAGATGAATGTCTGTTAAACAATGTGAGTATGAGATCTGGAGATATCATAGACTATGAATGCATTTTGCAGGAACGGGTCTTTTGCAGGAACGGATCTTTTGCAGATACTGATCTGTTGCATGTGTGCAGCATCTTGCAAAGATTTCTGATGGGTAGTTCAGCTCCATAGAATAGACTGTGTAGGTATGGCTCTCATACTACATGGAAGGGGGTAAAATTGGTCTAAAGGTTCGTATACACGTCCGATAAAGATCGTTCGTTACGAACGATTCGTGACGTTTACACGATATTCAAATTAGACCGAAAAGATCGTTCGTAATGAACGATTGTGTACACATGTGAACGATATAA